>NC_052486.1:3440889-3557071 GCF_009730915.1 Dioscorea cayenensis subsp. rotundata
GGTTTGTATACACTACTAAATGTATGAGTACCAAGCATTATTTTTAAAAATCTAGAATAGTAGAATATATTTCCCTTCGGGTTATACGAGAATATGTTGTGCAATGTAAGTAGTCACAAAAGAACACAATAAATATCTATACTCATAAGATTGTTCAAGTAATTTAAATGTTGAATTCCATTGAGTAGAAACATCTTTTGAAAAACGTTGTTGGTTTCATTCACTTTCTATTAAAATCTTTTCCCATTCTTTTCGTAACTTGAGTTGCACCCAAATATATAAAATTACTTTTCTTATTGGAGATATATCTTGAATGAGTTCATTAAGCAAAGCATCTTGTACACATAAATTTAAAATAAGACATGCATAACGTATATAAAAAATTTCCACCAAAATTCGGTTGACAAGTTCTTTTTAACTCAAATTTGGAAGTGGTATTAGTTGATGCATTATCAAAAGAAATTTAAAAACCTCTATTAACCAATCCATATTATTGTAAAATATCTAAAATGATTTTACATATATTTTCGGCAGTATGGCTATCATCAAAACATCTATGTGCAAGTAATTTTTGAACATTATTTTCATCAACCTAATGACAAGTTAATCCCATATAAGAATGTTATCACCAATGATCACTTTAAATATCACTACAAAGAGGAACATTAAAATTGTTGTTTTGAAAATATTGTATTAATTCACTTTTATATTGTTCATATAATTTCAAAAGATGTATTTTCAAAGTATTTTTAGAAACCTTTTTAAAACTATGATTTACATAATTTTGATAAAAATTGTTACAACCCAAAATTTCACCAAAGCTAATAGATAAATGATCAATAACAACCACCATATCGAAGCTAATCCAGTTCTACATTTCATTTCATTATAATGAAGTAATTGAATAGAGTTAGAAGAAGAAACAACCCAATCATTTGAGATTGTCCCTTTACTCAATGCAATCTTAAGTGGATGCTTTGCTTTGCAAATATTTAGTAAAAAGTTCCATAGTCATCTCTTTTTGAAAATTCAGTAAACTTTGGAAGAAACATTGAACTTGGCATCTTTTTGGCATCTTTTTGAACTGAATTTTTGAAGATGTCGAAATTTGAATCTCTCCACTCTTCTCTCTCTTGCGGTTGTGATGATGGTGGTGGATTGCTTTCACTTTACGTGGTTGTATGTTCTCTCGCTTATCATGAGTCAAAATCAAAAATGTTGTGTCTCACCAAACATAATTCTAAAAGCTTGCCATTTTCTAAACTATTATAAATGATTAGTAAATTAAAGAGAAAGAAGCGTGAAAGGTTAAGTGTATTAAAGGAAATAAAATTGTAGAAATAAATTATTAGTATAGAAAATATTGATTATATGAGAATTTAGAGAAAAGGTTGTAGGAGAGAATTAGAGAATGGAGTGAGCTAATTATAATACAAAAAATTGAACTTTAAGAATTAAAAAGCAAAGTTTGTCACTTTTGTGACCATTTATCGCGACGAGTTGTATGTATGGGCTTGTTGCCGTTTAGCAATGGAGCCTATTTTTGGGCGATTGCTAAACAATAATTTTTAATGTGGCGACTAGACATGGCCCACGGTTCGAGGAACCACTGATTCTGAGTTCTCGAACGCGGTTCGATTCAAGGAAACTGAGCCGGAACCAGACCTCTCTAGACAGGTTCTTGGCGGTTCGGTTCCGGTTCGTTTCGATTCGATTTTAGCGGTTTTGGTTCAACGGTTCCGGTTTGACGGTTCATACGGTTCGGTAAACTAAATAATTCAATAATTCAAAATTAATTAACACAAAAATACAAAGAATTAATTTAATACTAATATAAGATAGTAGAGTTAAGTTAGTAGGGTATACTGCAGTATACCCAAGGTTTCAATGTTTTTATTTATTTTGTTGTTATTATTTTTTAATGTTCATGTATGTTATTTGTTTTTCTTTAGGAGATTGTTTTTTATTTTTTATTTTTCCTTTTTCTTTTTGATTTCTAGTATACTTATATAAGTTGCATAGTTTACAAATTGAAAATCTTGGGAGTTTTATCTATATATTAGAATATCTATATATATATATATATATATATATATATCTTTAAATGATCAACAAAATCGAGCAAATTGATATATATACACATATATATTCATGTTTATATTTATTTATATATATTTTTAATGATTCAAATGTTTTTACATGAGAGCATTTTTACTCAAGTATATTTTTCATTTATATAAAAATAAATATAATTTAATATGAACTACGTTAATTTTTGTAAGTTTTCAAAACGGAAGATATATAAAGTCTAGTCTTTGTTTTTTATATTAAATTATAAAAATAATATGGAAATCTACTAAAGAATTGAATATTTAAGTACTTCTCGTTAATTAAATTATTTTAATAAATCCATATTTAATTTGTAACTAATAATTTGTGGCATAATCAATTAATTATAACTTATCCTCTTGCATGAGTAACAAAGTTTCGCATGGCACAGTACATATAAGTTGGACGAATGTCACAAATCAGACCTAATCGGCTAATCAAGTATTCAGAATCAGACCTAATCAATAATCAATTTGGTTAATATCTTTAATTAATTATTTAAAATATCTTTAAACATGCAATTACTTAATTAATTACTAATTAATGATATTAACAAAATAAAAACCTAATCATAAATGACATTATTTATATAGTATGACATTATTCATATTATATTTATATAATATAATATGAACTTTTGTTTTGAACCTTTGGTTGAACCGTATGTGGAACTGCCGGTTGAACCGCATATGGAACCGCATATGGAACCGGCGGTTCCAACCGCCGGTTGAACCGCCGGTTTCACGGTTTTTAAATTTTGAAATCGGAACCGAACCTTATATGAAGGTTCCGGTTCCGGTTTTAGGACGGTTACGGTTTTTTCGGTTCTAGTTCCAGTTTTTGGCGGTTTGGTTCCGGTTCGGTTCCACGGTTTCGGTTCAAAATGGCCACGTCTAGTGGCAGCCTTTGGTTATTTAAATGGTTGAACCGCCGGTTCAACCGTTTTAGAATTTTGGTATCTGAACCAAGCCTTGTCACGAAGGTTTAGAGTTACTGGTTATATCACGATTAAGGTTTTATCAATTCACGAGACTATTTTTTCCCTGATCCGGTTCGGTTTGATTTCATGGTTTTCGGTTCATAATGGCCATGACTTCTATTCTATACATTTAATAATTATGAGATTAATATGTTCGGTTTTTCAATCTGAGTTGTTCTTGTTCTATGTTTCCTTTTCTTCCATTCCATTATATCTCACTCAAGAAAAATGTAGTGTATTTACCCTCTTATATCATATAGTTTGTTATTTTTTTAAAAACTTTATTATTTAATTACTCTTATTAAATATAACAGTTAGTTAATAATTATACTAATCATATTTAGTATATGACAAATGATTTACAACATAATATTTTAAATTTAATTGATATTTTAATTAATATTATCTAAATAAAGTTGATATTCAATGCAATTTAAATTATATTTTTGTAAACCCAACTTAAAGATTCAATTATGTGACATTAAAATTAATTTAGAGTTGTGTATAATATTTATAGATAATTGGTGTCTAATAAATGGTCAAAATATCAAAATGGTTCCTCTATTTTTGTAGTTTTTCGCTTTTTAGTCCCTATAATATAAAATCTGCTTTTTGATCCTCAGTATTTTTCATTTTAATCTTTTTTGGTTCTCTAATTGACGGATCTACCCTTTTGACCCTTCCAGGTTGATGAATTAGAGGACCAAAAAGATGAAAAAGTAATATACTGAGGACAGAAGATTTCTACTAAAAGATGAAAATGTGCAGAATATAAGGAATAAAAAGGGCTGGATTTTATATTAGAGGGACTAAAGAGGAGAAAAGCGAAAAATAGAGGGACGATTTTGATATTTATACCCCTAATAAATTCTCCCAAACTTCTTATTTTATTTTTATTTTCTTAATTTATCAAATACAACAACATTTATGATGGTCATGAGTTTTTTTATTTATTTATCATAGACTTTTTAACTATGTAAGAAAAAAATTAATATATTTATTATATTTATAAAAATATCATATCAATTATATTGCAAATAAACTCTTGGTTATACAATTCTACTTTATCAAACCTACTATTTTAGGCCCTCTACTTTCACTTATATCAATTGGGTCCTTCTACTTTTAAAATTAAAAAAATCCTAATCCAATCTTAGGCATCCGTTGTCTTCGGCATCGATGTGCGTTGAGAGGGTAATTTTTTAATTGATTGGGCTGCAACTACAAGGTTGATGAGGCTTTTTTTAACATTTTAACCAAAAAAAAAACAACCGTGATGAAGATGGCACAACACGAGTACTCTTCTCCTCGCCGGCGCCGTTGCCATTGTCGGCAGTGAGGAACATAGTGGTGTTGGCGGCGGTGATGAAGCTGGCCACAGAGTGGCAGTAGTGGTTGAAGTACTCGTGGTGGTGTCCGACGGTGATGAAGATAAAGAGATGTACTAAGGATGAGATTGGAAAGACGGGAAAGCTGGGAGTTCTCTGGAACAATCTCTGGCGAGAACATCAATAACCAACATCATTGTTGGATGAGACGTGGGATTATGAAGAGAATAGAGGAGACTAAGATGAATGAACCGGCGCATTTCGATGAGTGTATAAGACCCATCGTGCAGCTGCGGGTCAATAGCGTTCAATGTCTTGCCATCGTCACTTCGATCGTCAGCCAATCATCAGACCCAATCGAGCATGAATATTTGATCGTCGGGATACGCGAGGTCCACCGCACATCACCCTGTTGAGACCTTGAGAACAATGACGTCGAAGCTGAAAACATCGGACTTGGCCGTGGCCATTCCCCATTTCTAAAAGCTCTCCGGTGGCAAGTAGCCTATAGTGTAGCCAATTTGACTAGTTTTGAACATTCTAAACTAGTAGTTGTTGTTAATCGAGATGGATCTCGTTGAGAGTCTGAGCTCATCGTGCTCCTACCACCGGGCAAAACTGAAATCACTGAGCCTGGCATTATACCAAGAATCAAGCATCTCGTTAAGAGGCATGGCTTTGTTCAACGTAGCCGAGACTTAGTAGTGGGAAAAGGCCATGTTATCTCCTTGGCATGGGCTGACATGAACTTAGTACTAGGGAAAAACAACCACTTTGTTTAATATTAAAAAATACCATCTCAGCACACACTGACTGCGAAGACAACGGACGTCTTCGATTGGACTAGGATTCCTCAATTTTAAAAGTAGAAGGACCCAATTAGTACAAGTGAAAGTAGAGGAATTAAAAGTATAGATTTAATAAAATAGAGGGACTAATTGGAGAATTACACATCTATTAAACCGAACTTATATGCATGGGAACTTGTTTATTTGCAAAAACATAATCCAATTCGAGATGCTAAATAAAAGTTACAAAAAAAAATTATTTCTTTTTATTTAAAGAATAATTTAAATATTGGAAATTGATATGTTAGAATATTTCTGTTTATTTTAAAAATAATTTAGGTTGAAAATTGATATATATGAGTATGTCGGTTTATTTAAAAAATAATTTATTTAAAAAATAATTTAGTTTGAAAATTGATATATTAAAGGAAGCCAATTATTTATAAGGAGGAGAACATTTAAGAAACATAACCATCATTTCATTCTAGAAATCAAATGGAGATGGACTTTGTTTTTAGGTTTTTTTATAAACCCTTTAAATTTGTTATAATTTTTAAAAACTTTGAATTTCGAGTTTGACAGATATAAAATTAAGAGAAGAGTATGAATTGTGTGTTCATTAGAATGAAACCAACCAACACATAAAAATACAAGAATGATGTATATATGAGCGAGTATGTATACTGAAGCGTATATATGTATAAGTATACAATAGATGTACAAGTAATATTATTACTCTAACACACCCCTCAAACTCACAGTGGGTCATAAACCAAGAGTTTGTCAATTAGAAACTGAAATTGAGAGACAGTATGTGCCTTAGTGAAAAGATCAGCAAGCTGCTGTGTAGAGGTAACATAAGGAAGAAGAATACAGCCAGCAAGAAAATGATGACGAACAAAGTGAAGAGAGATCTCAAGATGCTTCGTACGTTTATGAAATGCAGGGTTGGTAGTGATTTTAATAGCACTCTGGTTATCACAGTGTATAGGACTAGGGGCAGAGATTGAAACACCAAAGTCCATCAAAAGCTGTCGCAACCAGAGAACCTTCTTAGTAGTAGAAGACATAGTACCATACTCAGCCTCATCAGTAGAAAGAGCAACAGTAGATTGTTTCTTGCTTTTCCAAGAGATAAGAGAATCTCCAAGTGTGGGCTCCTTTTTTCTCACCCGACCTTTAATTAGGGTTAGACCGGTTAAAATAAATGGATCACAAATCAAATTTTAATTTTTTATGGGTTCATGACTTCCATTAGGGGCAAGCCCTTAATGTTAATTACCCTGGACATTGTCGCAGGAACCTCCGATTATGAAATAAGTGTGAACAAGGAAACAAGTTGTGACAATCAATTTCATTTATTTCAATAAATATGAATTCATGGATTTCATTGAAAATACAAGAAATTTGAAATCAACTTGACTTATGAACTTGTGTCCGAACTTGTGTCTTGGACATTTTTTTTCTTGCATTTTGGATTTGATCTGTCATTTCACGTTATGGATCCTCTATGTTGATGAATCATAAACTTGATTTTGACTTTCCATAAGCTTCGGCTTTTATGCTTGTGAACTTCTTTCAAGTCTTGACTTGTGAAACTCTTTGGGTCTTTGACTTATGATGTCTTGACACTGCTGAGTCAAATTACCGATTTATATGGATTTTTAAATATTGACTTGTGAAACTCTTTGGGTCTTCGACTTTTGATGTCTTGAGACCACTGAGTCCAATTGCCGATTTATATGGATTTTCAAATATTAACTTGTGAAACTCTTTGGGTCTTCGACTTTTGATGTCTTGAGACTGCTGAGTCCAATTGTCGATTTATATGGGTATTCAAGTCTTGACTCTTTTCATATCTTGAATCTCGACTTGACCGCTTTTGGTTTTGATTTTTTTTGTTTTGTTATATATATATATATATATGTATGTATGTATCACATCATATACATATATATTTGATCACAACGTATCATATGTTACTGCCTGTGACCGGTCACCACATTGCATGTCTCTTCACCACCTTGAGATATATATCTCATTACCGCCTAGCAACAAATTTAACTAATGCCTTGAGAAAAGTATTCTTATCATTGCTTTGGGATGAGTATATATATATATATATATATATATTTGGGATATTTATATATATATATATATAGGGATTACATCTCCTGGGGACGTCCCAGAATTCACATCTGGGGATGTCCCTAGGGACCGTTGGATCAAATGATCCAACGGTTTATATACACTCCCAAACTGAAATGAGATTAGATCCATCTCCTCCACTAGCGCCCACCCATCAACGACGCCTCTCATCATCGACACCACCGTCTCCTGTCATCTCCACCAACTCCTCCACCATCAACGCCTATTATCGTCTCCACCACCGTCTCCCGTCATCTCCACCAACGCCTCCACCATCAACGCCTCCTATCGTCTCCACCACCGTCTCCCGTCTTCTCCACCAACGCTGCCTCCCCGTCGTCTCCATCAACACCAACGCCTTCTCCGATTTCTTTTTGGGAGTGTATATGAACCATTGGATCATTTGATCCAACGGTCCCTAAGGACATCCCCATATATGAATTCTGAGGACGTCCCAAGGAGATGTAATCCCATATATATAAATCTATATTCATCATATTCAGACCCATGTGCATGGTGGGGCCTTTGTTTAATTTTTAATTCTTCTTAAACATGCACGTGAGCATGCATGCATACATGCTTGATGCTTCTCATTCTCCTTATCATTTATTCATTTCTAAGTATATTTCCCTTGTGGTGGGACCCGCTTTAATTTTTTATTTTTTTTTATTTTAATGAAGCATAACGTGATGCATGCTTCTCATTTGTTTTATCAGCAGCAGCAAAGTGCCGCCAATTGATCAGCCACCAGCGTAGAACCCATAATAAGCGCTCAATCTGCATTGTGACGCGGTTGATATTATACTCCCTTTTATGTATTTTATCACCTTGTTAAGAAGAGTAGCATCCACTTCCGGTGTAATTGTAACATGGCATGCAAGAAGAACTTTGCCAAGAGTAAGCAAACACATGTGTAGCACGTGGATGGCTATCACTCTTTCCATCTCACACAGTCCCTGTTCCAGTTTGCTTATATTAGATAAAATAATGAGTGAGAAGAAGAGCGTGCATATCAAATGATGATATACCATATGATAGCTCTTCTGATAATCACCCGATGCTCTGAATCGAGTCTCAAAGAACATGAAGATCACTATGAATGTTTATGTTTTGTGTCTTCTTTTAAAGGTCTTTGGCACATGGACCTGCACAGCTTGGTTCTGTGAATGGCCCAGTAATGAGGTGTGTTGACGCTCAAGAATAATTGTTACCTGTATATATATATATATATATTTATGAAGTTGAGCTGCTTTCATTAATCTACAGAATACTTTCATCAACCTGACATTTTGATGAAGTGGAGTTGCTTTTTTTTAATACTAAAATATGGAGAAACATGCGTCTTTGTAAATACATTGATTCTTGCATATTTGGGTGGTAAAGACTCTTCTAGCAGCTTGTTTGGATATATAGATATATACATATATATATATATATATATCAACATCTCAGGCTCATAGTTTTTTTTACCAGTGGCAAATAGCATTCATAATATTGTACCAACAAACATTATTATCTAGTGCACATACACACACATATACATGTATATATATATCACAAGTGAGATGCATTTGATTTTGGATTTGTTGCATATCTAGTGACCACATGTAGTTTTTTTCATTTGATGCATGAGTCATATCTTGAACTGATGCCAATCCCGAGGTCAAGGCTTAATATGTCTCCTTCATCAGATTGGTTGTGGTGATGTGAAGCGCTTACACTGGCTCCAGTCAGTAGTTTCACGGCAACTATATTATGGTTATGTTTTCTCTCATATGGGGTTGTGACTGCTTTAGGATCAAACGAGAAACTTTTAATGTTTCCCATGGTGCTTGACAGGGTTTTATCCTAGTAGCTTTGTTTTGTCAAATTTTCCATCACTTGCAGTTGTTGTGGCTGCCATTCCAGCCACATTCTCAAGTTCTTGTTTGTTATTTTTCTTCAGTACTTCAGTCTTTGTTGGCAATGCTGTTGCAACAAGTAAGGGATTTTCTATATTAGATGAGGATCCACCATTCTCTAATGGCAGAGCAGCAGCAACACAAACAGCTTGTACCTTTATTCCTTAAGGTTTTTTCACCATTCTCAGCTTTAGCTTAGCGGCTGCAGTTGGTTTCAGCTTCGGTTTTGGCTTCGTCTCGGCAAATACATACTTTAGCTTGGCCTCGTTGGCTTGGCCACAATTTTAATCTCCGCGCAGTTGTCTTTGATTTTGACCTTGGCTTTGGCTTCATCGTAGCAACAGTGGTGACGGGAATCGCGGGGTCTTGTATGAATTCTTGATTTTGATGAGAAGCAATAGGCTCGCGGAGGAAGACCGAGACCCAGTAGGCGTGTAAGGCTTCAAAACCCGATTCTCAAAGCGGTGATCTATTAAACTCCTGATCTGAAAAAAAAATTAAACAACAGATTATGAGCTTGACAGCCCAGTAAGTACCCACTAAAAAATTATAGGGATCATTTGCAAAAATCATAAATTATCAAAATCAAAATCAGATTTCAAATTTATTTCAAATAAACATAGATGTCAAAACCAAGCATATAGGTCCCCCAAACAACTATTGCCAAAACAAAATAATAGAACTCATATATTTACCCTCGGTGACCCGAGCCAGAATTATCAGAACTCATATTTTTACCCTCGGTGACCCGAGCCAGATTTATCAGAGGCCGTTATTCTTCACCGACGGAAAGCGGTGGGAAACTATAGTTTCTATATCAGAGTACATGTCGACACGGTCAGTGTTTAACCCCCAGTGAGAGGGTTATTGCAGAGTTAGTTTGGGGACTACGAGTACTTTGTCAAATTATTTCAATCTAAGTTTTAAAATTTTTATTTTTATGGATAAAAAAAAAATATTATCGGATTAATTAAATACAAATTAAAATAAGTGCGTTGGTTAAAATATGACTGTTTTAATTAATAGTTTATATTTATTAATAATTAATATTTGTAAATATATTGATAATTATATTAATTTCTTTCACTTGAAAAAATATTTTATTTCAAGCTATTGTGTTTGATTAGTAATAAATTAACAAATACTATATGTATTTATATTTATATATCTATTATTATATTATAAATAAATTCTCATAAAAATTGAATATGTAATTTCTATCTTTATCATTTTCTTGTAATTTTATTTCTAACACTAATGTATGATTCCACGAACCAAGGGCTTGTTCTAGATTTACTTATTTAGTATAACACCCTTGAATGAAATCTTTCTAGAAAAGTCCTCCAAAAGTTTTGAATTTTTTTTTAACACATGTCGTATTAATTCCAATGATGGGAACTTTACACATGACCCATAAAAATACAATTTTACATGATATTAGAATAAATTAGAGGGGTTAAATATATATATATATATACACATATATACATATATACATATATATAAATTATTCTACAAACAAAATTAACATGGGAAGTGAATGCCCCTATGTCTGTGTTTTATGAGGTTTTAAAGATTTCAGTTGTTATTTAAGAAAAAATTAGTAGAATTTCAAAATATTAAGAAAAATTTATAAAAAATAAAAATGTTATTTAATTTATAAAACACTCCATGGATCAATATGATGAATGTTACTTTGCACATGACCCTAATTTCTATATTTCTTGTTTCATGTAGGATATGTTCGTGGTGAGCCCCCTTCACGAATACTTCAAGGGGAAGCTTGAGGAAGAGGTAACACAACAAACAAAACCACAACTTTGAAGAGACAATAAAGGGAGTAAGGTGAGAGTTGCATCAATGAAGCAGGTGTAGAGGAAAGTACAAACAAAAAAAAAACACACTACAGAGGTGATAAACTCCACTGCCTTAGAACTAAGTAATAAAGAAATAACTTTTCTACCTACTCCAAGCAACCTAAGGCCATCGTAAGGTAAGAACAAGTATGACAAGCTCGTGATATAAAACAAGCGCTTCTTGGGAGGCAACCCAAGTAGTTGTCTAGACTTTAGTCCTGTTACTCTTAGTTTATCATTCGTTAGTTAATAAAATATAGAATGTGGTAATTAATGTGAAAGTGGGAAGTTTGAATTGTTTTCATGCCATTTTCACAGGGAAAATCTTTAGTTTTTCACTACGAGCATCATAATGGACGTGGTAAACCTGTTGTACCCGTTGTGATGACCAGGCAGATAGTTGAGCTTTTTTGGAAAAATTAAGTGAGTCTGTAACGGGGTTATAACGCCCATTATGACGGCTGTGGTAACCTATCATGGCTGTTTCACAAAGCTTACAGTAACTCTGAATTTTCCAGAGTTCTAGCACGGCTTTACAACACTGTTATCTAGGCGTTATGAACACAATGAGCCATAGAATAGCCATTGCCAACACTTAGAGATTTTTGAACCCAAACCGAGTTGACAATAGTCCCATAACGGCTGATAACGATCGTGGTTCCTCGAAGAGTCTGAACGTATGAACAACGACCATTGTTTGGCCATTGTAAATCCCGTTACGAGGAGGTATAGGGTCTCCGATGGCTTACTCTTGGCCTTTCTCACCCAAAAACTCATTTCTCTCTCTGCCACTTCAGCGTAGACCTTCCTTGATCTTTGCTTAGTGATTCCGAGGAGCTTGGGCTTGTTTCCGATCGATTTAGCAATTTTTTTATTTGATTGTCACCATGGAAAAACCATCTCTTTCGGCCGATTCCATAAGAATCCTTCCAAATCTTTTAAATATTCAAATTTTATAATATTCAAATGGCATAAAATTGTTTAATTATACTTGGTGAATGTTTTTATGTAAACTTCTATTGAAATAAACCAATGTATAGAAATTTTTCATCATGGTCGGGCATCACAACAGTCGATTCCTCGATGAACAACGGCCATTATGATGACCGTTGTATTCAAACACTGAGCAAGGGAGAGATGAGCCACAACCGGTGTTGTCTGACTGTTGTGAGGCCGTTATGAGATTTTTCTCAATCATCTCACTTCAGCAACACATGGCAACGGGAGGAAGGCCGTTGTCAGCTGGCTGTTGCTCTACTCGAGGACACAATGGACGCACTATGGCTGTTTTACGGCCGTGGTGACCCTAGCACAGTACACAAATGAGCTGCTGAGTTACACAACAGGCCATTGTGTACTAGTTATAAAAATCTAGACGGGACATCATGACCTTGGTAGCGGCCGTTGTGAGACCGTTATGGTCTTGTAATGGTTGTGATGTACTCGTTGTCCCTTCATACATTGCATTTTTCATATTCTATTGATTGATTTTCCGTATTCTTTTTGAATTATGGGTAATGGGTCAAAAGAGAACTACCAGTGGTCCCTAAGAAGAGGCGGAGAAGAAGAAGAAGATCGGAGAGTCTTCTCAGCCATTTGTACCGTGGTTCAGGGATCCTAATCATAGAGCCCATTATAGGAGACTCATCGACCAGAGGTTCATTGAGGGACATCGGATAGATTGGCCCACGTTCGAGCGCATAGGTCTCGTAGATGAGGTATAAGATCTTACTTCAGGACAAGGCTGGGATCAGTTCTTCGGCATCGATGAGCCGATGTATTGGGAGCTCACGATGGAGGTTATGAGCTCTTTCGAGCTAGACCGTACCATCATTAGCTTGGGATATTAGGAGATGATCAGTTTTCATATGTTCAGGGAGAAATACATGATGTCCTACATGGACTTCTCAGTTTATGTGGGGTTGGTGGACGTGGAGTACAGCTGCAGGACATCATACTCAAAGCTTTACGTTGACCTACTGGTCCACCTGAGCCCAGATCAGGTTTGGAACCAGACACTTCAGGCCCATGAGATCTACATCTGTGGTACCTCGAATTTGTCTGCATTAGAATGCCTGGCGTTTCGCTACCTACATGACGTCTTATTGTGGACATTAATCGGGCGAGGAGACAGTACAAGGGTAGTGAAAATCTGAGACATCTATGTTTTATGGAGCATGGTAGCTAGGAAGCCGATTCACATCGGTCATGTGCTAGCTTGCTAGTTGAGACATCAGTCTTACGACCCCCGCTTGGCGACCATATTCCTTGGTCCTTACATCACCAAGCTTGCACTGGGGCTTGGTCTGATAGATCGCTGCATCAGTATGCGTCGTGTAGGGGGCATACAGCCGCTCAGAGTCACCACCCTCCGGGCCATGCGCATGACTGAGCGGCGGAATATACCCCATAAGGTATAGTATTGGGTGTTTATTTGACCGACTCTGAGTCCTCAGACGATAAAGAGTCTCTTCCAGGGACCGCCACTACCGCAGTTCCTCGATGCCAGCTATAGCTCTAGTTGCTGCTGTTGCTCCTCTTCTACCTCCGACTACCGCACTAACTACATCAGCTCCATCAGCTCCTGAGGAACGCTTGCCTCATCTCGAGGAGGGTCAAGTGAGGATCGAGGGTTTACCTTGATAGATCCTGGCGCATCTGTAGCGTCAAGACCCTTACATCATCCACCATTATAGCTCAAGTGGCGCCTACATCACCCACCGTTACAACTCTAGTGGCGAATACATCCAGTGGCGCCTACATTTACAGTGTCAGGACCTTTACATCACCCTTACCACTCCAGAGCCTACGTCACCCCCAGCTCCACCGACATCATCAGTACTTTATTGATCATATACCGCGCTCGATTGTCCCTGCCGATTTCCACAATTTTGATTTTATTATACAACTTTTGTACTTTTATATTCCAGTACATTGTACATTTTATTACAATAAGGTACACTTGCCTTACTGCTTTTGTATCTTCTGATATTAGTGGATTCTATTTTACAACATTATATAATTTTTGTTTACTATATATTTAAATACTCCAATTATATCTCACCAAGGTTTGAGGTGATCAGGTGCCGTTCTGGCCCGCACAACTTGTTGCTTGGACAAGTGTAACTTCATCTCTCTGTTATGCCAAACTAAGAAACTTAGGGAGTTCTAGTGACCATACACTCTTTAAATTCTTTTCTTACTACACTTATGAATGCATGCATACATTAGGGACAATGTACATCCTTAAGTGTGGGGAGGGAGTGTATGTTTGTATTTTTCTTTGCGCTATGTTGAGGATTCTGTGCTATACTATACTATATTATAATATCTCATGGAAATATTTTTTTGGGGTGCTTGTACCTTATACACATGCTAGTATTGATCTTTGAAGGCATTGCATTACTTGTTGGAGTTTCTTTGGTCTAGGGACACGATATGGTAGACTAGCAATTCTTTTATTCCCTCTAGAGAGTATGACTACTCTGCGAGTCTCTATAATACCTTGTGTCCCTCTTGACTTCACCTTGCACCTTATGTTTGTCTAGTGAGTGATGTTTTATAATGTGGGTGGGGGATATCATCAATACTTACTTTATTGCTCTAAGTTAAGATATATACACTGCAAAAAGAGCTACCTCCTTTGTAGTACGTAGTCACTCCCAACAAGTCATATACAAAGTGTATGCCTTATTGGGGGAGAGGGTTGCCTCCAGGGAAGTTTGAAAGCTACTAAATGTGAGAAAATAAAAGAGAGAAAGGGTAATCATGTATAAAAATTATGAAAAATTTAAGAGTAAGACTGAATAAAACCCCAAAAAGTTTCTTTACATGATCTAGACTATAAGATAGTGGACCAAGAGACTGACGCTTGGGAAAGTACTTTTCGTCGTAGATTAGACTACCTTTTGTAGAAGAATAATCATGCTACTTGGCACTTGATTGTTCCCCCGGACCACTGAAACTCCATACTTAGTTGCTTGAGATCAAGCACTTGTCATGTATTCTATTTTTATCAGTTTTATTTGCTTGAGGACAAGCAAACACTTAAGTGTGGGGATATTTGATAAGTTCTAAATTGATTGATAAGAGCCTAAATGTATGTATTTATATGTAAGATTTATATATGCTAGCATGCATTTTTGATTGAATCAATGTCTGTTTTATGTTTAAATTGGTTATATTTGTGTTACAAGCCTTAGGGAAACCAAAAAGAGCTTAAGAATGCAATTGGTGAGAAATCGGCATCAAAAACTGTGTTTTGGAGCATTAACACTGTAGCGGGGGTACTGTAGAAGAGGAAATGTGGGTGTTGCAGGAATTTGGTTGTAAACCTCACGGGCTCCATACTCTCGTATGAAGCCCATGAGACTCAGTGGATCTTTCGACATCAGCACTGTAGATGGATCACTATAGTAAAAGTACGATAGATGGTTATTGTAGCAAAATATTGTATCATTGAATCGATTTTTCGAGCAAAAAAGAAAGTAAACCTCACGGGCTCCATGCGCCCGTATGGAGCTCGTTAGGCTCGGGTGGCTGACTTTAAAAATAGATATCAATAAAAGGGTCTTTGGCCACCCTTTCCCCACTATCATCTTCTAGGGCTTCAAGAGGCTGGAGAAGCCGGATTTGAGGAGCAAAATCCAAGGGGAGAAGAAGGTTACTATTAAGAAGATCATCAAGAAGCTTGCCGACGCAATTTGACAAGCTATCATCACCATCTTCTAGTCAACATTTCAAGGGGGTTTCTTTGGTTTTGTTCATGTTTCATATATATTTTGAGATCTCTCTCTTATTCGGGCATCGAGCATCGGGCATCCGGCATTCGGTGAACCTTGTGATGAACTTGCTTGTATAGATATTGTGATTTACATTTATGGTATTTGGCTTGGTTTGTGGTTTAAGCTTTGTGTTCTTTGATGTGTTGATTTGCATGAGAACTCTATATTTCAACTTCTAGGTTGGACATGGTTGCGTGTCCTACGCCCTTGTGCTAGTCACACTTAGCTTGATGGCTATTCATGCATAAATATACCGTGACCATCAGGTATTTTATACCCCTCCAATCATTAGGATCTGACATAAACATTGAGTATCAGCCCTAATTAGAGATTTCCCTAGTTGTAATGCAATCATTGAAAGGATTTGGTCTGAAGAAATTCTGAGGTAATACTTGTTTGGAATTAGGAGTTATCACTGTGACCATCGGGGTAACCTAAATTTTGGATGTCTCTTGACCCAAAACTACCATTGGCTGTGTAATTCTAGCATCCTTCTAGCTTTAGTACTCTTGAGGGGATCCTTGCCTTGTTCCTCGTACTTTCATTGTTATTTGCTTCCTTAATGTGCTTACGTGTTGGGCCTTAGTCCAACTTTTCTATAGTTATCTCTCTTGTTAGTTTTCTAATCTTGTTTTAAACCTACCTTAGTTAGACTAGAAAATGCCATCTAGGGGGAAGTAATAGCAGCTCTTGGCACTAATAAGTGTTTGTGTATAAGTAATACAAAGTATATTTTTCTTACATAGAGCATTACTTTTATCAGATTTTATAGCTTATTCCTGTGTATTTGTGTTCTTTTGTGCATTTAGGGTTGTGGAGACAAGTTTGGAAGAAAGAAAACAAAAGTAGATCGCGAACACGATTGTTGATGAAGTTCTTGGATGGAACAAAGGTGAAGACACAAGTTGTGCTCAAAGACATGTAGGTGTGTGCCAACCTCCATTATGCTCAAGTGAATACACAAAGTGGAGGGGCACAAAGGCAGTCACACTCATATGTTCTGACTTGTGCAACATTGTCAAGAGCTTCATCAATGTGGTTTCATTGAAGACATGACGTGATCTACCGCATGGATGTGTGCCTATTCATGTGGCCTCGATGAAAAGAGTGAATTCGGGAGCATTCCGATGAAGACTGTAGCATTTTATTGTAGTAAAATCATTGACGTGGTTACTGTTCACAGTGAGCAGGAAAAGAAGTTATGGAAATCCACACGGTCATGTGGAAATTCCACATGCCTGTGTGGATGCCTGATTCTAGCCCTATAAATACAACTTTGAGAGTTTTATTTGGGGGATCTTCTTCCTATCTTTTGCCCATCTTCTGGGGAGAGTGCGGCTAGTGTTTGGAGAGGCTTTTGCTGGATTTTAGAAGCGGTTCTACGGCATTCGACATCGAGTTCCTTTGGAGGAGAACTATTGGGGAGCTTTTGTCGGCATTTATTCGGCGAGGTGTGCCCTAGGTTTGACAAGGGAATCTTTGGAGAAGACGAGATGACTTTACAAGACTATCGATACAGACTACAAGGGGGTTTTATCTATGGATTGCTTGGATTTACTTTCGATTTCATTGTTGATTTTGTATTGCTCCATGGAGAGCTAAACCCCTAGTGGGTGCATGGACTTGTAAACCTTAGGATGATTTTGTTTTATTGACTCTTATTAAGTTTCCTTTAATTGATGTTTTAATTGAGTTTAAATCTCGTGTGCTTGTTGATCTGATTTTCCCTTAGAGTATCACTAGGGTTTAGAATTTATCTAGGTAATCCTTTGAAGGGGTGACAACTTCATTAGGTTTAGACTTAGCGAGATTGAAGAGTATTGAGAGGGTGAGTCAAGAGGTAGCGGAACGTCCCTTTTCCCTTACGACGTGATTTATGCTACCTCCATGTTCCAAGAGTTCTTTGCAGTCGCGATAAAGTGAAGTACCAAGAGACAAACTCCACTGGGGCTTAGTTGTGTAAGTAATAGAGTGAAGTGTTGAAGTAATCATTGGTGCTGGGGCTTAATCGTGACTAGGGGTTTTTCGCCTGGACCAAAGGGTTAGATCTATACTAGGGAATAGGGTTTATCACTTGGAATCCCTAGAGCTTCAAGCAGTCCCACACAGTGTGAGGTGTTGAGAGTATTCCTTTCCGCCAGAGCATAGTATAGAGGGCTAGTCATGGTTGATTTTAGGTTTGGGACGATGTGTCTTTGGATTGCCAGGACTCATTAAACTTCAATTAGGAGGCATAATATTAGTCTTGCACTTGAAATAATAGTCCTAGGGTGAGCATTGTCTGGTACCCCAATTTACCATCAATTACCTCTCTTTCCTATTCTTGCTTGTTCTCTCTTCTCTTTACCTTTATTTGCATTGATACTTTGAATCAACATCACTACTTGGTTTTC
Source organism: Dioscorea cayenensis subsp. rotundata (assembly GCF_009730915.1). Lineage (NCBI taxonomy): Eukaryota > Viridiplantae > Streptophyta > Magnoliopsida > Dioscoreales > Dioscoreaceae > Dioscorea > Dioscorea cayenensis. The sequence goes on from NC_052486.1 coordinate 3,459,176, forward strand.
ACTATAGTCAAGTAGCAATACTGGTGTTTTTCGAGCAACCATTCCCTGTGGATTCGACTACCCACTCACCGGGGTATTTTATTACTTTGACGACCCGCGCACTTGTAGTACACACACGCAAGGGGTGTGTCAGGCACCCTAGGTAATACGACCACCTTGTGCTTGCGGATCTCATCATTGATCATATTTTCTATATCATTTACAATGCATTTATCATGAAATTATACTTGTTTAGCATCTCATTAGGATGAAAATTCATTCTTTTGTTCACAATGATCAAAATAAAGCAAGTTGCTGAATCAAGGCTGTAGCACGACTCACAATGGGCATTATGGGGATTGACGACGGTCGTTGTCTACACTTACCACTGCTGTGAGTAAGCCATGGCAACATGATCTCATTGGTAGCAATGTAGAAGCCATAACGTCCTCACAACAGTCATTGTGTCCATAACGGCCATTGTCAAGACGCATAACACCCAAAGACCGTGTTAGGATATGACTTGGAGCCCAAAGGAACAACTTTCTCACAACGGGTATCACAACGGCCGTGGTGAGGCCGTGGCGAGGCCGTGGTGGAGCTGACTACTATAAATACCCTAGTTTTCTCAATTTGAAGGGAGATTCTTTTGTAAAAGAGTTAGGGCGGCCGGATTTATGGAGAGCAAGAGCATTGGAGGCGATTTTTTTCATTGATATTTCAGCAGATTCCACTGGATTTCTCAAGAGTATGTCAATGAGCATCTTCGGAGAAGATCGCACGTGACAGGTATCTTCAAAGATCATCATCAGAGAGGTGTGAGTGACACATGTTATCCGGACAACCTTGGGATCTACTAATCCCCAACCTTGGGAGAACTATTAGAGGAAGTTAGTCTAGGAACACATCGAACATTTATTTATTCCTTGTTCGGTCTTGTGGCTCTCTTCGCACTTTGGTGTTTTACTTTCTTTGATCCATAAGAACCTACGTCCCTCGGTTATTGTTATGAACCTTGATCTATCAATATATATCATTCTAGTTTTCTTAATCATTGCATGTTTTAATTGTTTATCTTTGTTGATGTGGATGAGGAAGATATGCCCCCTCATTGATAACACCCATGCTATGATAGATCTATGCATGTTGTAAGAGGTTAGACATAGCTAGGTTTCCAGATTAGGGATTGATTGACCCTTAGACTTAGGGTTTGATTGATTTCTTCTCATAGGGTTCCCATATTTAAGGTAAACATAGTAGGCTGAGGAGGATTAGATTCCCTCAGAGTGATGGGGTGGAGGAATTCCATCTTAAGTTCCTAATGATTTAGACCTAGTTACCATGGCTTATTAGGGCAAGTAGGTGACACACCTCTTGCATGTGTACCACAAGTACACAAGTGTCGAAGTAATAAAGCACCTAATGGGTTGGGTAGTCGAATCCACAGGGAGCAGGGTTACTAGTACTAACTACTTCTCTGCTATCTAGCCTAATGATCAATGGGATGATGTGATGATCTAGTGTGTGAATAAATGAATACCAAAGTGAATATGCAAAGGTAAAATAGAGGAAGATCTCAATCAGTAAAAGTGGGGTATCGGGCAATGCTCTCCTAGGATTCAGGCATTAGGTACCAGGTGTGCAAAGTGTTTCTAGAATGAGTAGGTTAAGTCATGGAAATGCAATGATAATCGAATCCTGCCTCTAGATCACAGATACTGATCCCCTACGAGGTACCGGTGGAGAAATCTCTCAGACTCAACATCTCACACCACATATGACCACATAACACTCTAGGGATTCTAAAGGGTGTATCCAATTCCTAAGAATAGACCTAACCTTACCTCTAGGTGAAAGGTCCCTAACCCCTTACGAGGTCCTGGTGGAGAACTCTCTTAATCTCAACACCTCACACCATATATGGCTTCTTAGAGGTTAGGGAATACAGAGATAGAATACACCAATCAGAGGGGAAAGGCGACACTCCACTATCTCATGACTCACCCTCTCAACCCTCTTCAATCTTGAGGTTCTAACCCTATTGAAGACCTCTCTCTCACCAAGGTGAACAAATCATGCAAACCAAACAACCATAAGATCAATAAGGCAAGCAAGTATTAGGCAAACAAGATTGAAACTCAACCAAATACCCTATAGGGGTTTAGCTCTCCATGTAGCAATATACAAAATAAACCATCAATAAATGTAAGCATATAAAAGCCATAGAAATAAACCCCCTATATCTGAATAGATGGCCTTGATGGAGAGCTTCGACGTCTTGATGGAATCTACTCTAAAGCTACGGTCACCGGTGGCTTCCTTGATGCTATGATGTTGGAGGAATCGATCAAAGTTGGTGAAGAAACACCTCCTAAGCCACAAAGACCTCCTCTCCAAACCCTAGTCGCCTCATATCTCAAGAGCCGCACAACAAATATCTAAAGAATAGGGCAAAATAGCTATTTATAATCTGAAATCGGGGTTGTCACATACCTCTACGTGACTGTGTGAGACTTTCACATGACTGTGTGGGCTGCAGAATTACCCACACTCTTGACAAGGCTCCAACACTCTTCTCTTGAGGCCACATGGATGGGTACCTGTTGGTGTGGTAGGTTATGAGGCTTCTCGTCGCCTAATCATCATTAGGAAGGCTCTTGAATTCTTCACACAAGTCGGGACATGAGTGTGACTCCGTTTGTGCCCTTCCAACTCATAATCTAGCTTAAATTCTCTTGGAAGTTGGCACACACCCCTATTTGTATGAGCTCCTCTTGTGTCCTGATCCTTATGTTGTATAAAACTCCCAAAAAGTGCCTTCATAACCTATTTTTTCTTCCATTTCTTCTTTGAAGGCCTTCATAACCTATTTGCACAAAGGAACACCAAATATAATTTATGAGATATAAAACATGATAAAAATGATGCTCAATGCATATAAAACATATAAAGAAATATGTTTACTCAAGAACTTATCAGTAGGCCTTTGAATTCTCTCTGTTTGATCCTAGAACATAATTGAAACTTAACGCCTATCATAATTAGTATTCAAGATAACCTTCATATATACTCCCACTACTTCTAAGTGTGCTTAATGATATCTACAATTGTATTGTATCCATAATTTGTACAATTAGACTAAAGAGAAAACTTAAACGTTTAGTCTATTGATTAAGTGAAGAGGAAGTAATAGGAGCCTCTCGCCTTTCCTAGGGAAATACGACCCTCGTGTTCATCCACGAGGTATTACATGACAACCTGTGCACTTGCGGTATTACAGACTTGATTATGATATTTTATTGGGTAATTGCATACTTATATATTCATATATTCATATTTTCACACACCTAACACCAGTAGGAAAGCGTTCGTCAGGATACATGTACCAATGCACCAAAGTGATTTCGGGTATTTGGTACCCCTTCAACTATTAGGATTGGACCTAGGTATTGAGTATTGATCCTAATTAGAGATTTGTTGACATTAATGCAATCATAGTAGGATTTGGTCGGAAGGGATTCTAAACCAATACTTGTATGGGATTAGAGGTAATCACCGAGGGATTCAGGGTTACCTACTTTAGCAGTCTCTTGGCTTGAACTACCATCATAACAATCATTCTAAGTTTAGGACCTAATGACAACCCTAGGGGGATTCATTGTCCAAATCACCCCTTCTTGTGTTTGGTTCTCCCTTGAATGCCAATTGTGTGTAGTAGTAGTCCAGATTTCATTTTAGTTAGTTCTTTCTCTTTTTGTAATCATTGTTCATCATTTAAAGTATTAGGCTAGGAAATAGACAAAAAGGAAGTAATAGTAGCTCCTTGGCCCCATGGAATATGACCCCTGCATCACACACAGGGTATTACTTGATGACTGATCAATTGTACAATCCAGCAAGTATACGGGTCATCAAGTAATACCTCTCGTGCGAACACGAGAGGGTAGTATTCAAGGGCCCAAGAATCTACTCTTACTTCCTTTTCGCAATGTTGTCTAACCTACAAGTCGGAATGTGATAGAGAAAAAGTAAAGCGACTAAGAAAATGCAACTAGAATGCTAACAATGAAGGCAATATACGGGGAGTAATTAGGGCAAGGAAGTGGTCATGGATGAGGGTCCCCTCAGGGTTACTAAAGTGTGTAGGATGCTAGAAGTATTATGCAAGTGGCTAGTTGGACCGAGAAAACCCTAAATTAGGTCAACCCGATGGTCACGGCAATTGACCCCTAATCCAGTATGAGTATTGGATACGGAATTTTTTTCCCAAATCCTTATACGATTGCAATGGGAGTAGTTGTTTTCTCAAGCTAGGGTTGAAACACAACTTAGTGACAACCCTAGAAATGGAGGGATACAAATACCCTATCATGGCGTATTTACACGTATATCCCTTCCAAGCTTGGTGAGTCTAATACTAGGGCAATGGTCATGCAACCTAGTACTATCTAAGAATTGATACATAGAGTTCTCATGCATACCAAGGCATTAAAATACACCAAACAAGGATCACAACCAAGCTAAAATGCAAAAGATAAATCAAGCATCCAAACAACACAAGTTCACCGTCAAGGTTCACCTACATCCTGTGACCTTGGGGGTTTAGTTGTTCATAGTCACAAAATAGACAATCAAAGACATGGAAACAACTACCAAAGCATGAACAAACTCTCTCAAAGGTTAGAGGCCGAATGACGCTTGGATCCCTCGGAGATGAGCTTCCAAAGACGCCACTCAAAGGGGTGGCTTCCCTTGTCTTCAACCTCCTACAAGCAAGCCCTAGGGGTGGATCTTGTTTAAAATCATATTCTCGTCGTCAAATCCTTCATAGAAATGCCCTCAAACACCTTCTTCTTCCTCAGATTGACAATGGTGGTGATGAGCTCCAAGAAGGGGTATCTCCTCCTTTCAAAGAAATGCCCTAAAGAAGCTTTTAAAGAGTGACTTCGGGACGGCTTGCGGGCTACTTTACGGTCAATATACTGGCTATGAGGATGCTCAGAAGACGGGCCAAAAATTTCAAGAAGTTGCTACATTACTGCTAAAGTAAAACTTCTATAGTATTGCTGCTCTCTGAATTGCTTGCGGTCGTCTTCACGGCCGTGAGGTTGCTTGTAAAGATTCCCAGACTTAGAATTTTTGCCAAGTCTTCGTGCTTTAGACTGCTACAGTGCTGCTACAGTGCTGGGGCCCTAAAACACCATTTTTGATGTTGATTTCTTCTCAAATCGCGTCATTGAGCTCACCTAGGCTTCTTTTATGCATGTAACACGAAATTAAACAATTAAACCATAAAAAGGGCATCGGTTCATCAATAATATACAAGAACTATATGCACAAATATGTATAAAATACATATATTTAGACATTTATCAATGACCCAGTGCACTTGCAGGTGATCACACAAGTTAGGGTTTTTTGAGAATGTTGATTTAATTTTTTTGAGGATAAGATTCAGAAATTTCGTGTTAACACAGTAGAGATCCCTCTTTAATTTTGGGAGACCTAGAGATAGAATTTAGAAGTAATCAAATAGAAAAATTGTATATTGAGGTCTTATTTATCTTACTGCCAAATGTTAGATTTTTTTCATAAGTATCCTCTAAATTATTAGCTTTAAATGTAGGTGACAAGGTCAGTATTTTTGTGCAGCCTTGATCTAGTTTTAAGTTATTTTATGATTGTAAGTTCTTATTTATATTTTGATTTATATAATAAAGTTGTAGAAGATGACGTTGTCTTTGGCTTTGCCAAAATTTAGAATTTTTACCCTTGTAATTTGTGAGATATGATTAGATTTCTGTAGATGTGCTTAATGACATTTCTGCAATAAACATGAAGATTGATCAGAGAATTTGAGGATCTTAGATGTTGAATCAGGACTCATGCTTAATAAGAAAGTTGTTCAATTTTTAGTTAATTATATGATCCTAAAGTTTAATCTTATTTTAAGTTATAGGTTGTGAGATATTTTTACTAGAATGGGCATGTTTGACATAGTTGGTTTGCATGTTTATGATTTTTAAAGGTGATCGGTTAAATTCTGTAGATCTCAAATCATTGTGAGATTTGGATATGTTATAAACGTAGATGTCTAGTTTTCTCAAAAGATTGAAATTTTTGATTTGGGTTAGAATTCGGAAAGCTATGCTGATTTCAATCCTAAGCGTCGTAAGGGAATTTGTTATTAGTCTCAACTAGTGTAGCTTTGTTAGTGTCTTGAAAATGTTTTTGCATTCATGTAAATTTTTGAATTTTTTTTGTCTGTAATTCTGATGGGTTATTCCCAAATGTAGGACTTTTTGAGAAAACTCGATTATTGTGAATTCAAAATCTGTGCATTAGACAGGTAAGTATCCCACATATAAATCCTATTATATGTATATACTCAAAAATTCTAGTTTTCTGAATTTCTTAAATTTTTGATAAAATACTGATTATTTTGATTTATATTTTGAATTACTTATTTATTTATTATTTGTAATTCATATGTAAGTATTTAGATTTGGAAATGAATTGGACTTATTTTTTATCTAAAAACGGGATCATCGAATTTCTGTATTCTTTTTTGTTAAGTGTTTGGACATAATGTATTTTGATATAGTAATTTGTAGTCCTCAACTAACTTTGCAATAACCCTATCATTGGGGGTAAACACTGACGATGTCGACATGTATTTTGATCTAGAAATTATAGTTTCCCACCACTTTCCGTCGATGAAGAATAACAACCTCTGATAATTCTTGCTTGGGTCACCGAGGGTAAAAATATGACCTCCGATACTTTTGGCATGGGTCACCAAGGATAAATATATGAATTCTGTTATTTTGTTTTGGCAATAGTTGCTTGGGGGGACCTATATGCTCAATTTTTGACATCTATGTTTATTTGAAATAAATTTGATTTCTGATTTTTATTTTGATAAATTATGATTTTTTTGTAAATGATCCTTATATTTTTAGTGGGTACTTACTAGGTGGTCAAGCTCATAAATGTTGTTGATATCACTTTTCAGATTATAAGTAGAGTTGAGTAGTGGATAGCTTAGCTAGAATCGTTGGGCAATCGCCGAATATTTAGCATGTAATAAGTCCTGTTTATTGTGGGCCTAGGTTTTATTTGAATAAGTTTGTGTTGTTTTTAGAAAACACTTAGTCTAATTCTATCAATGTTGAACTTTGTTCTCATGTTCCTAAATTTGGCTTCCTTGTTAGATATTGTGATTCTTGAGAACATGTTTTAAGGCCTTCCATGCCTACTTGGTTTCAGACTTCTAGGTGTGCTGTCATTTGTCTGCACACCGGGTCGAGTGAACCGGGTCCAGGGCGTGACACTTAAGCTCATAGGATAAGGTCTAAACTTCAAACTTATGTAAACTACATTACTTATACCAAAGGTACAAACCAAATAGCAATGACTTGCATGTATCTCCTAAGTAAACGACAAGAAAATGTAAAACTACAAGAGAACATCAATGGAAAGCAGGAATGAGATCACACAAATGCTTCAACCTTATGATTACATTTCCTATTTCTTTATTAGATATTTTTTGATCAGGTAATGTACCTCATTTGGTTGCTTAGGATAGGAATATTATGTTCTCAGAATTTGATAGTATAAATAGATGAATAATTTAATATTTAGGGCGAAGTGTGAAACTTTTTTTTCCATTATACCTTTCAAATTCAATAAAATCACAAAAATATTAATTTTTACAAAAACTAAGAAATAAGAATTTTTTTCTCTATACCCTAGCCTCCCGAACAAAACTTTTTTCAAAAATATGAAATTTCTTTTTCAAATATTAAATTTGAATAAAAATTTATATTTATTTAAAATAATAAAATTTTTACTTAATTAGTATTAATAAAAATTAAATATCTTAAAATTAATTTTTTAATAATAAAAAATATTTATTGTTAAACAAATTTGAAATTTATATTAAATTATTATGAACTTTGATATACTTGGCGCCTATTAAGTGAAGGCATTTAGTAAAAAAAGACAATTGGTAATATAAGATTCATAACTAACCAAACATATTAGTATTACGTTTCAGCCACATTATTGTCTTGTCAATCAAACAAAGATTATACACATTCCCATCAACATATGCTACATTTGTAATCTATACGGTGAGAATTTAATTTGCAGTTAGGATGATTTTAATAAAAAATCCATGGATAAAAAGCAAAATGTTGTGATTTATTTTTCTATTTCCAATATCTATCAAGATGTTATTTAAAAAAATAATACTCTTTTGTTGATTCTTTTTGAAAATTCTACTGAAGTCTTTATAAATGTTATACTTTAATCTTGATGGTGGAGATTATATTTAAAGCTCAAATGATTTCCTGAAAAAAATCATGAATTATTGGTAAAATAGGATCATATACCCTACAATGCCCAAGTTTAGTCAAAGTGGATAATCCAACAACAAGATTTCCTTTGAACTTTTTGAAATTTGTAGCTCAAGCTTTATAACTTGTTATTTTTTAATATGAATGGTGAAGATCAGTTGCTCATCAGGTTCTCAGAAAAATTCATAGTGAAGGTAATATTTGGACGATTACCTCCATTGTAACCGGTTTTCATCAAGTTGATAAATTTTTTTTACAAAAAAATGGATAAACCACAAATGCATTGCAAAGCGGAAGCAAAATACAAAAAAGCGACAACAACAACCGCAAACAATAGAAAAAACAACAGAAAACTGGGTTACCAGAGGTGAAACTCATGACAAGAAAGAAAATAGAACACCAAAAATAGAGAGGAAGAGGGAATCATCCACGAGATGGATGAGGCATGGAACTTGGAGCATAGAATACGAAGGCACCAATATAGGGGACGTGCCTAGCTTTCTTGCCAGAGTTGGCAATGTAGGACGGCCTGGTGTCCTCTCTCCCGCAAAAGACTAGGCTGCGTTTGATCGTGGGAAGAGATTACTCGAGATGGCATGGTTGAATCTGTGGCTGCATTGATCCAAGCAATGAGCAAAATGTCAATCTTACAGATAGTGGAGTATACATCAACAACAAGTGAAGTAAAGGTGCTGCAATTTTGTTTAGACCAAATGACCCAGCAAATAGCCATAATAAGGAGAAGCCCCAAAGATCTAGAGATAGGAGCTTCCTTCAAACTCCATAAGGTCCAAGCCTCAGACAGGGTGGAAGGAGGAACTACATTTAAACACGCGGACAAGCAAGCCCAGATCTTAGCGGAGTAAGCACAACTAATCAAGAGATGATCAACCCCTTCCTCTGTAGAATAACAGAGAACGTTAGTGCTAGTGGAGATTCTATTGCATTTCCGCCTTGCAAAATTTTCCTAGGTAAGGATTTTATTGTACCAACAAAAAGCTTTAACTTTGAGCAGACATGAGTATTTTCACAGGGTCCTGCTAAAGATGTAATGAGTTCTGCCATTGTTGAGGAAAAGGTAGAAGGATTTAACCCAGAAGCCCTTAGTGCTCCATCTCCAAATTTTCAAGTCACTTCCTTTGGGAAGGCCATTGATGAAAGATAGTCTCAGTAGGAGCATCTCCAATAGATTTTGATCCAGATCTGATAGAAAGAAATTGGCAACTGAACTGAGGGGGCTCCTCCACCTAACAAACAGGTTAGGCCATATGTTTTTTAGTGTGGAGCCCTCAAACCAGTGATCTAACTAGAATGAGGTGCCATTCCTGCCCTTGACAAAAACATCAACACTAGAGTGAAGAGCAGCTCTACAATTAAGAAGGCCTTTCCAAAAGAAGGATTTCGTCCTGGGGTGGCATGAAAAAGAGAAATCATTCATATATTTGAAGCATAGTTTAACGCAATGACATCAGACCAACAGGAACTTGTAGACAAGGAGAGCTTCCACCACCATTTGCCCAAAAAAGAGCATGATTGAAATCCGCTAGGTTGAGAATATCCCAGCCACCTTGATTCTTTGACTCACAAACTTGTGTCCATACCACTAATCGACATTTGGGTTTGGTTGGATCACATCTTCTCCATAGAAAGTAATGCCAAACTCTATTAATGCTCCCTCTCACCCATTTGGATAAATCAAAAACTAACATCCAGTAGGTGAGCAAAGTGGAGAGAACTGAGTTGATCAGAGTGATGTGTCTCCCCATCGAGAGATAATGGTTCTTCCAAGCCACAAGGCGGTTACTAATAGAGAGAGAAAGCTTAAGCCAATCTTGCTTACATGGTCATTTGCATAAGAGTGAGACACCAAGGTAGACAACCGGAAGCTGATTCACTGAACAGTTTAATGTTAGTGCGTCACTCTTTGTAGTGGGAATACCAATGGTAGACAGCTATAGGTAACTTTTTTGAAAGTTGACTACTAACCTAGATAACCCTTCAAAAAGGATCAAGATTAATTTGAGAATTCTAAGGTCTTCTACTACTAGGATGTGAGAGCATGAGAGCACATAGTGTTGAGGACATCCGCTACCAGGATGAACCAGGATGTAAAAGTAAAGGTGAGAAGGGGTCACCTTGAAAGAGTCCTCTTTGATAATGGACTTAGCCTGATGGAGAAGGATTGATGAGAATATTGGCCTTTGATGGTATAAGGATGGTTTAAATCCAGGAAATCTATTTTGTGTCAAACCCCCTTACATCTAACACGTCAAACAGAAACCCCCAATCCACCATGTCAAAAGGTTTAGAAAAATTTACTTTAAAGATATGGTGATTCAGGTTATGCTTTTGAATACTGAAAATCAGCTCCTCCGCAATAATTATGTTATCAATCATGCTTCGACCTCTAATGAAGGTGGATTGAACATTGTCTATGAGAGAGTTGATCACTTGACTGAGCCGGGTTGCTAAAATCTTACTAATGATTTTTAGGGTGGTGTTTATGAGACTTATCAGGTGGAAGGCCCCAATCTCAGCTGGCCCATTAATTTTGTGGATGAGGATGATGTTTGGCTGATTGATACTCTCCAAGTTCTCATTATCATACCCATCTCGTGGGACCCACACGTGACAACCGCTGCAACAACCCGAGGAGGCATACCTACACCACTCAACCCTCAAGTTACCGCAAGACTAACAAAATCCCTACAATAAGCAACACTGAATAGACTGTACAAAATAATGAATATAAAGTTACATAGGGGAAGCACAACATACTATCTTGATAGAAGAGTTTAAGAAATATACTGGCCACAAATACAACAAAAATTCTAAAAAAACTAGAGAACAAATAAACCAAGCATACAGAGTTCAAACAAACAAGCGGATACATGACTTTATACAACATGTGCACGCTCAAAGGATAACGTACATAAGACTAGAAAAGAAGACAGATAAATAGAGTAATGCTCAACACTTCTTCCCGCAGCTACGCCACTAGAAGCTAAAGCCTAGAAAGAAGGAAGAGGGTGAGTAACCAAAGTCACTCAGTTGAGTGGGTTAACACAATTCTAAAAGAATATAAAACCAAATAGAAGCTTTGCCAATAACCAAACATTCACAATAATACATATAGCTTGGAATAATTTAGCATGTATATAACAATATATATAGATTTATATATATATATATATATATGAATAAGAAACATACTTGAAGAAAAGTTCACTTGGTTCAAATAAAAGTTTCACACCTGAAAATCATACTCGAGCATAATAAGAGTTTTAAAATATTTCAACATGAAATCACCATTAAATATCTTTTTTTTCAAGATTGGAACCAGAGATCACATCTCAATTATTAATATATAAAACTCATTGCAACTTATCATCAAATAAATTTTCCAAGGAATAAAATTTTGTGAGAGACTGCCCTCTCAAGAGCGACAGTTGTGCTTCGCCCCCTCATCACAATATAAGATAACATGAACTTTTTTTTTAATACCAAATTAACATCTCAATCAATCGATCAATGGTCTCAAAAACTCTCTAAACTTACGCCGTGGCCGCGGTTAAGTTCACGAGCCGTCAAGGTCCTCATGCCCTTAATGTTGACCCACAAGGAATCCGTGCTGACTCCGAGTTACCTATGTATATCCAACATGGTTCTACATGCCACCTAAACTAGACAATAAACTCAGGTCTTCATGCCACCTCAATAGGCTGCCCATGAAGGCCGCCCACTATAGCAAGAAAGGGCTCTGCCAGGTCACCGTCAAAACCTGTTGAAGCTCAATGATAAAATATATGCATTACACCAAAGAAGTCCAACTCCAAAACAACATTCCTACTGGGGATGGAAACCTATTCCACAAGTGTCAATGGTAAGATCACAATAGTATATAAACACAATTTCATAAAATCATTCGATCTCAAAATATAAATATGATCATTAGCATCTTCGCTCAAATGTCAAACATTTTATGAAAAAGACAATAACATAAAAATCTTCCAAATTGATCAAACCATAGTTCAACATGATAAAAACCTAAATCATTGACGTTCATATGAGTAGAATACATAAGCAATATATATACTATTAGAATTATGCATTCATATAACTCACTCATAGCTCAGGCGAGAAAACCATAAGTAAGCTATTACTCTTAAGACTCCTTGTCTCACGATGAGCCCTCAACACCTAGCCAACCAAACATGCACAAGCAATAACCAAGAATTAAATAAAGAAAACACAAGAATGAAACCCCAGATTTAAGCATGTCAAGCAACCCTAAATTGATCCTAGGGTTAGCTCAACACTAGGTTTCAAGGTCCCCAACGTATTCCTAAATGTTTGGCCTTCACTCAAAAGCAAAGAATCCAAAGAAATAACCAAGTCCTACTGGTGCTACATTAACACCGAAAAAAAAGAAGAAGAAGGTTCAAAGATTCCACTAGATCAAAGGAATATAATTCAATGCAAACACTACCCTTAAGTTCCACCAATAATAGGCAAGAAAAAAAACAAGGATCAAGCTCTAATTTAAGCTCACATTATAGTCCTAGCTCCATTCATTCAAAACAAAGAGGAAGGAATGAGAGAATGAGAGCTTACCTTGAGCAAAGAATGAATCGATCTTTAAGCTCCATTATCAAGACCAAGAGATCATCCAAACCAAACCTTTAATCTCTAAAGAGTAGCAATGGATGAGAGGAGGAGAGGATGAGAGAGTGAGAAAGAAGAAAACCAAGAAAAACCACTCAAAAATGGCTTAAAAGACCTCACACGTGCACGCAGGAGGTCACACACCTACCAGGCTGTGGTGTGTGGCCTGGTGTGTGGCTCGTACTGGAGGCCAAACATCCACTAGGCCGTGGCATGTAGTGTGGTGCGTTTCGTATAGAAGGCCACACAACCCCACAAGAGAGGCTGTACGGCCTGTGCATAGCTCACACAAACTCACAGCCCACACACGGTTTCTAGACTCTTGCAACATACTCCACACGCTCCAAAAAGCTTGGTAAGCTATACTGAGCAAAAACAAGAAGAACTCAACTAAAATGTCGAGTCAACACACAAGAAAACACCAAAATACTATGCATATTATATTAAACAAAATTGTGATAGAGGCGGGTCAAATCCGATTGGATCATGTCCCGGTGCTTTTGGAAGAAAGGTAAAGGAAAATGTTGGGTCTTGAAGCCTTATCTGCACCTAGCTCTAAGGTCGCATTTTTAATTTTGCTAGCTAAAATGTATCTTCTAGATCACCAAGGTCGAGTTGGGATTTAAAGTTGAAAAGATGTGGCAAGTTGGCAATGTAGCAAAAATCCGGTTTAGCTCCAAATTGAAGGCGGAAGTGGTTAGTGAAAGTCGCCGCAACATCATTCTCTCCCTCTATCCATCCACCCTTCGAGTGGACACAAGTGATAAGATTATGATTGTGGCACCCGTTGGTTACCGCATGGAAGAATTTGGTAATGGCATCCCCCTCTTTCAACCACTTGGTCCAAGATCTCTGACACCAAAATATCTTTTCCTGCCTTAGAACCATGTGAAGTTGTGACTGGGCCTCCAATTCTCTGGGAGTCACCTTCGTGGAGAGGGATCTAACTTCTTTAAGAATATCAAAAGATCCAAGCTCCATAACTAAGATGAATTTTTACAAGAGTTAATAGAGCCAAAAGTTTCCCTTGCCCAGGTGCGAGGTTAAGCTTGAGTGTCTTGAGCTTTTTTCACAAAATGAAAGCACCACATACAAAAGGCATGTGGGTAAGCCGCCATTATCGGACATGGTCATTGAAACACTCTGAAGTTTCCCAAGCAACGTCAAATCTCAACATAGGTTTTTACAGCGTAAAGGGTCTGAGCTCCAAACAGATAGGAGCATGGTGTGAGCCAATTTTTGTGTAAGGCTATTTGGATGCATCTTGGGCACCTCATCATCCAATTCAAGGAGAGGTGAAAGCGATCGAGCCATACACAAGTGGGATCCTCTTGATTATTAGACCAAGTGAACTTCCTGCCCCACAAAGAAGGCTCAAAAAGGAAGAGGTCATAGATCAAGTGAGTGGTGTTGCAAATGTCTTCCAAATTCAGAACCCTTTTGTTCTTATTGTCAATAGAGAAAATAGCATTAAAATCCCCACAGATGATCCAGGGAGGAAAGGATAGACCTTGACTTATTCTGATTTCCTTTCAAAAATGGATTTGAGAGATCGGTTATTTAGCCAATAGACCTTGAATTACTCTGATTTCCTTTCAAAAATGGATTTGAGAGATCAGTTGTTTAGCCAATAGATAATAGTACATAACAAGGTAGGGTTATGTGGGTTATTCGTGCAAAAGAACACGACAGAGAGACAGAAGGTCCCCTGAATTGTAACCTTGCCAAAACCACTGTGCTATCCCAAGCTATGATGATCTCGCCAGAAGAACCAGATGCCAGTAGATGGGTAAAACAATCCAAGAATTTCCTTCTGATCGACAACCAACAAACTGGGGAAATATCTAATAATTTTGTTTCTTGTAGACAACAAAAATGGATGTGAGCTGATTCCAAAGTGTTTTTGACCAAGAATTACTTATCAAGATTTCCCAGGCCTCTAAAATTCCAAGTGAGGACCTTCATAGAGAACCAGATGGATTCTTAAGGCAGACACATAATGGGGTCTCTGCCAAACTACGGTGCTTAAAAAAGAAAGCAACTTGTTTGTGCATCAGGTTAGACTCCATTGTTCTAATGTGTTGGATACAGCAGATCTATTACCCTGGAAAATGTCCTAATCTACCCCCATAAGCATTGCTAAAGCGCTTTAACTGGGTATCATTCAAGTAGAAAGAAGTAAGGGTGTAGAGGAAATACCTGTAGTGCTGTCGGTAGGACTTTTCCTCTTCGAAGAGAGGAGAAAGTCTAAGAGAAATCCTGAGTCATTGTTTCAATGTGAAGACAGATTCTTGGGTATGTCACCTCATCGAGTAGCTGGGGACAGCGCGATAGGGGGTGGAGTAGGCATGGCAAGGTTCCCTGCTTCCAAGGATTTTGCAAGAGCCATGAAGCTTCGGTTAACCTCATCATCCTCGTCATCAGTCCCATAATCAACTTCATCTAGCGGTAACTAGCCATCAATCTCCCCCAGCGAGAGCACAGATAAAACAGGGGGCGTCAAAGACCTATTCCGTGGAGGGGATGGAATGGTAGATGTCGGTTTGCTGAAAAGGTGGAAGACGGGGAGCGTAGGGTCTCTCGAATCTATTTTGGGGGAGGAGGGACAGGCGTTCAGGTGAAAGAGTGCCCAAGCTCCCAGGTGCCATTTCCAAACATAGTTAGGGGGGACCTCCAAAGAGGGGCAAGGGGAATATACTGAAGATCAGAATTACTGAAAAAAACAGAGGAACTTCCAGTGATACAGGGGGAGCATCCAACACAGAGGGTAGGGTTTCCTTAGACAACACTTGATCTAAAAGGTGGACTGGCTCCAACTTATCAGAGGATCAACAGGAATTAAGGTATTGTGATTCCTCGGGATTGGCACTTACAAGATTAGAGATTAGTGATAAATCAGCCTCGGGATATGCATTGATCTAAGCCTCATCACAAGGGATAGTTGTCACCTTGGGATCAGCAACAGGGAAGATGGACTTCTCTTGTGTTTGTTTGGGTGTATTTGTTTTTACATGTAAAACCAAATACTTTACTTTATGAAATTCATTGTTTGTTTGGGTGTATCTGCAAATCCTGATGTAATTGGGATTACATTACAATAGCTTTTTTAGTGTATTTGGTTTTACGCCCAAATTTGGCATAAAACGAAATCCTTGGAGTTGAAAACCAATATATATATATATATATACATACATACATATATTTATATAGAAATATATATATATACACATACACATACATATACATTTACATATTTATATAAACATATATAGGTATTTTTACACATATACATATATGTATATATGTATAGATATACATATACTTATATAGATATATATACTTATACATATATACGTATATACATATATGTATATACTCATATATATATATATATATATACATATGCACATATATACATATGCATATATACAGATATATATATATATACTCATATACATATATGCATATATGCATATATACACATATATACACATGTGTTTTCAAATTCCAGATTTACAAATACTTCCAAACAAATATAAAATTTTATAATATAGTAATTTCAATTACATCCAACTAAACACAAGATTTGGCTGCATTGTATTTTGAAAACCAAGTATTTACACTTACATTTTAACTGGAAATCCACTGCATTTAGAATTACATCCAACCAAATGCTACCTAAAATGGATACAGGCTCCTTGGGATTAGCACAAACCAAAGAAAGGTGTTCCTTAACAAGCAACATCACCTCGGGATCCGTACCCATAGTGGATCCCATTAAAGCTATAGGAGTGCTAGAGGGTTACTCAAGATGTGAATTAGGAGCCCCCATAGATGGTGTGATTATCTTGGGATCAGCCCTGGAGTCCCCTGGGATCAGCACTGAGATCTCTCGATCAGAACCCAGTAATGCTTCACAATCAGCTTTCTTGATGGCTGAAAGCGCCTCATGATCGGCATTCTGCATGGGCATGTTCTCTACGCTCAACTCCTTGGCCATGTGAGGTAGCAGGGGCATCTAATTGGTGGCAACCATTAGTTTTTGAGCGGCTGACCTGGGAACCCAAGCATAACCTTGAAATGTCGAGGTCTTGTCAGTTAGTATAGGGAGAGTTCATCTCGCCATCCGGTCCATTGTTACGTCGACAGTGAGAAGGATGGGAATACCAAAAATGTACGGCCGCAACTAGCTCTTCAACGATGATCCATCAGACACAGCACACCTCGACATACCGATAGGCCGTCCGAGGGCGAGCGCAACAGCCGGAGCCGGGGTACAATGATTGTAGTCAGTGGCGGATCTAAGGGGGAGCAAGGGGGCTTTAGCCCCCCTTGCCCCGGAGGTCAAGCTAGCGATGTACAGTGTCACCGGAGTTCACCAAGATTCAGCCCCCCCTCAAGTTTCTAGTTCAGCCCCCTCTCCCCTTCAAGTTCAAGTGAATGGGTCAGATTGGCAAGAATGGGCCATGATCCACTGGGTCCACCATTAATTTATCAATGTTAAAGGCTTAATGATTTGTAAAATGAACCAATGATTCAATGGTCTGGGTCCACCATTAATCAAAGTTAAAGGCTTCAAGCTTTGGAGAGTGAACCCATTGATCAACCACATGATATTCATCCAATAACTACTTTTTGTTGCGCTTTAAAAAAAACATAACTAATTGATTAGGCTTAAAGCATCTAATCCCAATGTTAATTCTTTTATTCTTGTTGAACCCGTGAGTGCTCTAGCAATCCACTCATCCAGCCTGGTAATCCACTTTCCAATTTCCACTTTTCCATTGCTCTTGAGTAGTGAGAGTTCTTCATCAATTCATCTTGCCCGATTTAGAGATTTTCAATCCATTGATTGGTTCTTGAATATTGATTAATGATTTGAGAGTTTGTTGAAAATCAGCTCATAGTTCAGTTGTTCAAAGGTGTGAGTTTCATTTGGTTTGTCTTTTTTTTTTTTTAATTAATTTTATTGTTTAATATATCACATATGTGAATGAGTGAATCTGAATGAATGATGTGTTTACAAATTACAAATTAAAAGCTAGGCCTTTCATTGTTGACAAAATTAATTATAAAGTTTCTTATTAATTTTTTATTGCTCATTTTGTTGTGGCAGGAAGCAGGTTCCAATTGTTTAGAAAATCCAACTCTTGTTTAGTTGCTTATCTTTGGTTTATTCAAGGTAAGCTTATACCATCTAGTCATCTACTTTTGATTATTTCAAGGAGATTATCTAGCAAAATTAAATAAATACTTGCTCTGCATTATCATTACTTGTTCTAGACTTCTAGTTGATGCAAAGCTCCTTTGACTTGCAAAATTGTTTGATAGGCAACTAGTGATGCAAAGCTCCTTTCACTTGCAAAATTGTGAATGAGTTTATGTAAATATGCTTATTTATTCACTGGGAACAACATAGTGATTAGTGAAGAATAACTGACATGTGAATAACTAAATAACTAATTCATGATTAAACACCAACTAAATCTAAGCTTTACACACAACTAGACACAATGCTTCAACTGCTAATGAAAATAATAAAATGTATAAATGTTGAGCTTGAATTGTTCTTTAATCTTGAATTAATGATTTGATTAGCAACATTGCCAATGTACTAAAATAAATAGTCTTGATGACTCATCCAACACTTTGATAAATTTGGGATTGTCAATTGCGTATTGCAGAATATGGATAAATTTTTAATTAAACGACCACGAAGTGGAGAGTCATCTAATGCTTGCAAAGCACCATTAGGCTCTGAATCAAGTGAGAAGAATGCTCATGCTAGTTTTGATCTAGATGACATTATTAGTGATCTGGGACTGCAAAAGCCGATTGAAGATTTTGATATCAGGATTAGAGATCAAGTTAGAAGGGAATATTTGACTAGAGAGCCTTGTCAACCAACTGGGCACAATTTTCCACAGAAAGAGTATGGCAAACAAAGGAGGAGCTTTCGGGATGCTTGGTTCAAACAACATCCATGGTTGGAGTATAGTGTGACCAAAGATGCAGTGTTTTGTTTTTGGTGTTATCTTTTCAAGTCAAACAGAGTAAGTCGAATAGGAGAAGATGCATTCACCAAGACGGGGTTCAATAATTGGAAAAAAGCATTAGAAAAATTTGTAGAACATGTTGGTGCTGCGAACAGTGCACATAACGATGCTAGAGTACAATTTCAAAGCTTCCAAAATCAAAGGCAGATTGTATCACACCAATTAGCAGCACATTCACATGAGATGTAGGTTGCATACCATATTCGTTTAACTGCGACTTTGGATGTGACACATTTTCTTTTGAAGCAAAGCCTAGCTTTCTGTGGACATGATGAGTCCTCAAGTTTCTTGAGTTGCTTGAGTGGTATAGCCTATGAAATGAAGATGTTTGGAGGACAATTAATCAAAACGCCCCTGGAAATAATCAAATGACTTCCCCAAAGGTTCAGAAGGAGTTAGCAAATGCTTGTGCAACGGAGATTACACGTGTTATTGTTGATGATATTAGGGATAATAATTTTTCCCTTTTGATTGATGAAGCTCGGGATATCTCAGTGAAAGAGCAAATGGGAGTTATTCTATGATATATAAATAAAGATGGATATGTGATAGAGCGTTTCCTCACTATGGTTCATGTGCCTAACACTTCTGCCATCTCTTTGAAGAATGTTGTTGATTATTTATTTTCTAAACATAGGTTGTCTCTTTCAAGACTGAGAGGGCAAGGATATCATGGAGCATCAAATATGCGAGGTGAATTCAATGGTTTGAAGGCACTTATCCTAAAAGAAAATCCATATGCAAGATATGTCCATTGTTTTGCTCACCAACTTCAATTAGTGATTGTTGTTGTTGCTAAAGATAATAGGATTGTGAGTGATTTTTTTCAATATGTTACTATGATTGTTAATGTGACCGGAGCATCGTGCAAAAGGAAAGACCAACTTCGGCAACATCATCATGATAGGTTGGTTGAGCAGTTAGAGAAAGAAGAGATAGTTAGTGGCAGAAGAAAAAACCAAGAATCCAGCTTAGCACAACCAGGGGATACTCGTTGGGGATCGCATTACACTACAATTCTTTGACTAATCTCTATGTGGACTTCAGTGTTAGAGGTACTCCAAAATGTGCGTGATGATGGTGCTTCTAATGATAATAGAGGTATCACGACAAGTTTAATTGAAAAAATGGAGAATTATCAGTTTGTATTCATAATGTATTTGATGAGGCGTTTGTTAGGGATAACAAATGAATTATCACTTGCCTTACAACAAAAAGGATCAGAATATTGTCAAGCCATGCGTTTGATTGAGGCTATGAAAGCTCGGCTTCAAGGCTTAAAGGAGACTGGATGGGAGGAATTTATGGAGGAGGTTAGCTCTTTTTGTGAAAACAACTCGATCCCAGTACCTAATATTGATGATAATATGAGAATTCGTGGTCGTTCTAGGCGAGAGGGGCAAGTCATTACTCATTTTCACCATTACCGTGTGGAGATTTTCTGCGAGGTTATTATTTTTTTATATTTATTATGCTTTTATAAAAACCATTGATATTTTCTTTTAGTATTATTTCTAATTTCATTATTATTGCAATATTAGGTTATTGATTTGATTGCACAAGAAATACAAAACCGTTTTCCAGAAGCTAGCACAGAGTTACTTCTTCTCATGTCATGCCTTGATCCAAGGGACTCATTCTCCAAATTTAACATCCAGAAGCTACTTCGCCTTGCAGAGCTTTATCCCGAAGATTTTTCAATGACTGAATGCATGATGCTTGAGGATCAACTTTCTACCTTCATTTACGATGTGCGGCATGATGAAGATTTTACAAATATTAGGGACTTGGGAGATTTTGCTAGGAAGATGGTTGAGACAGGAAAACGTTTTATTTTCCCGCTTGTTTATTGCCTTATTGAGTTAGCATTGGTTTTGCCAGTTGGCACAGCTAGTGTTGAGAGGGTGTTTTCGGCAATGAATATTGTGAAAACTGACTTGCGCAACAAAATGGGAGATGAATGGATGAACGATAGTCTGGTTGTCTATATTGAGCGGGAGGTTTTTGGAAATATTGATAATGAAGCAATTCTACAATGTTTTCCGAAAATGCAAACTCGTCAAATGCAGTTACCTCCTCTTAATCTCATGCCTCGTGTGTTCAACACTAGAACTGGTGTCGGTTCTAGTTCAAGTGTCCTTAGATAACTGTTTTATGTTTTTTTATGGTGTATGTTTTCAAATTATGGTTATTTTAATCAAAATTTATATTATTGGTCAACTGCGATTTTTTTTTTCATTTTGCCTTAGCCCCCCCTACCAGTGGATCCTGGTTCCGCCACTGATTGTAGTCATAGTGTGTAACGATCTTGGCAGCGGCTAGGGTTTTTGGAAGATAGCCTGGGAAATAGAGAAGAGAAAAACAGAGAAGAAGGGAGGAAAAGACAAGAAAAAGAAAGAAAAGAGGGAGAGAGAAAGATGATTAAGGATTAGCTGTCCTTTCCCATCCATTTCATAGTTTTTAATATTTCCAAAAGATAATGGACAATAAGTGCTTTGCTCTACATGACACATGTAGCCATTGGTTAAAGTTCAATATAAACATTACATCCACGCTAATTTTAAGATCCTTTACTAATTAATACTAATTAATACTAATAAAGAGCCATCATTCTGTACCACTTGTCAGCATGGGATTGGCCATCGTGGATCTGCCCCCATCTTGACCTAGCCACTTGGCCCCATCTCCCACTGCCACAGAGTTATGTCATGGTGAGAACGAGACTCAACCGTTAGAGGGAGAGAGATTCGGCGAACACCATCCTTGATGATCTGAGTGTGGTTCATTGCAGCCTGGCAGGGATTGTTCAAAGTAATTTTTTATGAAGGTTTCCATGTGTGTGGGCCAATCACCGCACTGAGACAAGGAAAGATGTTGTGCCGTCCTACCGAGGGACAGGCTTCCAGGAATGATGATGAGCTGTCAGGAAGAGAAAAGGGGCCTTTTCTTTCTCGGAGAGGGTGGTTGTCAGGTGCGTTACAGCTAGATGGGCAACACTCAGACTGGGATTATGCAGCAGGTTAACAGAAACACCTAGGGCCTCTGGGAGGGATGACGGTGCAGTGGTTGAATGGTGTCTTTCCCTATCTGAGGGGGAGAAAATATCCGCCATCATGCAATAACCCCGAGCTCTGACGAAGACTTCAACTTCATGCGGTAGCGGCGCTGTTCGATGCAATCAAACCAAATAGCAAACAAATGTCAACAAAATATTAGAACTATTTTAGACTGAGATGAGTTTACCGAGGGGTTTCATGATCGACAGAATGGTAGAATGGTTCCAGTAATGCATGGGGAGGTTAGTGTGCCAAATCCAAGTGGCTGCAGGTGCTAACGATATTAACGCGCCCAAATCCAACATCCAGCTCTGAAGCTTGACAGAGTAAGGGCCATTCTTACTCATCAATTTGAAAGGAATGAGGTCTTTGGCCGTTCTCGTGTCTGTGGCGAAGCAAAGAAAATGGCGAACTACCCCGGATGAAGATGGTAACTTTTCAGGACTGAAGGGCCCAGAGTAGCGCCAAGGCCTTTAAAGAGTGCGAGCTCAGATGTCTGGCCGGAAGGGATTGGCACCACAGAAAACTTTGAGAGGTTCTCACTTGAGCGCCAAATGTCTTGCGTGATGGGTATTGGAATCGAGGAACAGGGGAAAGAGAATAATAAACTCAAGCACTCAAAGGCCTCACACTTGCACTCACACACTCACACGAGAGAAGACACAACAAAGAGTTTTGAAATGTAAAAAAACATAACTTGATTGAAATTCACTGCTGGAAATAAGGATACATATAGGCAAAGACAAAAGGGAACCAACTCCCAACTAGAAACCTGACACACCATACAAAAAGCAAAAGGCAGTCAAGATACAGCCAACTGGAAACAGGAGAAAGACAAGATAGCATGCATGCAGTCCAATCAAAGCCCACACAAGTGTACTCTTCATGCATACAAAGGTTAACAATTAAAAACTTAAGCTAAGCCTCGAGATGTCTGACCAACCACCACTCTTGGGCCTTCTGAGTATACTTCAAGTCTTCAACACTCTCCCCATACTCAGAAACTTCTAACGCCCATGATCTCCCGCTCATGCGTCTGTGTCGAAAGAGGCTTTGTGAAAATGTCAGCAGCTTGATCTTCTGACTTGTAGTAGTTTAACTGAATTAAACCATCACTAACCAATCCACGAATGAAATAAAACCTTGTGTCAATGTGTTTGGTCCTTCCATGGAAGGTTGGGCTTTCAGCAATGGTGATGGCTGAGCTATTATCACAATATATAATTATAGGACCATTCTGAACTTGATTCATGTCTTCAAGAATTCTCCGAATCCATACCGCTTGACAAGCCGGGGAGGAAGTCGAGACATACTCAGCTTCAGTGCTTAAAATTGCTGTAATATCTTTTTTTTTTTTTTAGCATCGTGAAATCGCTGCCGAACCGAGGTTAAACACCCATCCAGTCGTACTTTTTCGATCAGCTGAGCAACACCAGTCGCTATTTGTGAACCCAATTAAGCTTGGGTTCACTCACACATTCATACAATAGACCACTCCCGATTGTTCTAGAGGCATAGTGGAGTATGCATTTTACTGCACCTAAATGATGCAAAGTAGGGTTTTGCATGAATCTAGACACTACTCCAACGATGTATGTGAAATTTAGTCGGGTGTGCGATAGGTATAAAAGACCTTCTACCATACTCCTGTAGCGTTGTGCATTCGCAATGCCCGAGCCATGCTCTCTGGGAAGCTGTTAAAATTGATTGAAGCTCTGCAAAATTTCAGGAAGGATGAAGTGAAGAATAAAGATAGTGAAGCAGTTGATTGTCCTGGTGTAAATATTTTTTGTTCAAGGGGTAATTTGGTCTTTCCAGGTGTTTGAAATTTTGGTATTTCAGTTGAAATCAAAGAGGAAAGAGATGAAAGGCTGTGATCTAATCCATCAAGAAAATTAGTGTAAGTTCTAGGCAGAAGAGAAAGGTTAGCATCAGGGTTATGATCGTGTGGTCTGGATTTGATCAATAAAAGAGGTGGTCTTTAGTTCGAGGCAAGGTTGATAAGCTGTTAGATGCACCGTGTTGCTGCACGTGACTAGCTTAGTCACATAGTCTATTTTGTTTTGAATACTGAACTTTCATTTAGTTTATATAGTCTTGTGCATTGTTAGTTTTGTGTGGTTTTTTCTGAATTTTAACTGTGTGCTCCACCTTTTATGATTTTTTCCTGACTTGTATAAACGTTTTTGATGTTTATAATGAATAGCAAAGTTGTTTCTCATGAAGTGTAGATCCTATATAGTGATTATCAGTGGTATCAGAGCTTTGAGGTGAGTTCTCTAGAGCATATTTGCTTGCTTTACTGATTTGTGATGTTGTATGAAGTTGTAGAAGTGATTTGAGGTTTATGGAGAGATTTGTTGGCTGAGAAGTGGTGAACAAGAAGGCTATTTACTTGTCAGGTAGTTTTAGAAGTGAAAGTGTGTTAAAGATTTATGTATGAGCATTGGAATTATAGAATGAAGACTTTCTTCAGATCTTAGAGGCTCTGGAAAGTGATTGAAGAAGGTATTAGTTCAGAAAATCCAACACATAAGGTGATTGAAGATGATGCTAAGGCTTTGTTTCTTCTACAACAGTCAATAGATGAGATAATTCTTCATAGAATTGTCAGATTTGATTCAGCAAAGGAAGCCTGGGATCACATCAAAAATGAGAATCAAGGCACTTCAAGGATGGTTTCAGTAAGGCACCAAACTTTGAGACAAAGTTTGATCTGTTGCAAATGAAGGAGGAAGAGACAGTTCAACATTACTTCACTAAAGTGTTGGCTGTGGTTAATCAGATTAGAGGAAAGGGAATTGAGTTGAAAGATGCTGAAGTGGTGCTCAAGGTGATGAGAAGCTTGTCCTCAAGATTTGTACATGCTGTGACCTCAATTGAAGAAGCTAGAGACATATCCAAAGTGTCTCTAGATGAGTTGAGTGGATCATTGCAAGCTCATGAAGCCAGATTCAATCAATTTTCTAAGAATCATCAGGATAGAGTCCTTGTGATGCAAGGAGATTCAAGAAGTGGCAGAGGTAATTAGAGAGGAAGAGGAAGATTTGGTGGTTTCAGAGGTAGAGGAAGAGGTGGTGATAATTCTAGATGTGGTGATCAGAGGGCAAGTATGCAAGCATAGTATAATTGAGGAGAGTCCAGTAGATGTGGTTTAAGGGCTTTTGGCAGATTTGGAAGAGGTCAAAGGCAATTTGGAAGAGGATTCAGTAGAGGAGGATTGCAAAATATTCAGTGTTTTAAATGCAAGAAATATGGACATTATCAATCTCATTGTTGGCCTTCTCAAGATAGAAATTCAAGTGAAGGGGGAAGTTCTTCAAACACTCCCAGTTCAAGTGATCATGGAACCTTGTTTATGGTGCATACTGGAGAAGGAATTTACAGTTCATCTATCTGGTTACTTGATAGTGGAACTACTAGTCATAGTGACAGGAAGAAAGGAGCTTTTCCACAACTTAGATGAGACAATGCAACATAAAGTCAGACTTGGTGATGATAAAGAAGTTGATGTATGTGGTAGAGGTACAGTCGCAATCAGATCATTTGGTGACAAAGTCAGACTGATTCATGGTGTTCAGTATGTGTCTTCTTTAGCTCATAATTTATTAAGTGTGGGTAACTTAATGATGCAGGTTATGATGTCAATTTCAGTAAGAGATATGGGTGTATAATCAGATATGCAAACACTGGAAAGAGTGTTGTAGAGAATTTAGAAAAATAATAACAATTTATTTCCTGTGGAGTTTAATGGTGAAGGTCAGGTGAGTTTAGCAAGGAATGAGGAGTTGGCTGTATTATGGCATAGAAGGTATGGTCACCTGAATTTTCAAGACTTGAGAGTACTTGCTCAAAAGGAGATGGTTGTGGGCTTGACCTGAGATTGAGAAATTAAATCATTGTGAAGATTGTGTATTTGGGAAGTTGGCAAGGTTTCCATTCCAGTCTGGAAAATCATGGAGGACAAGACAGAAGCTTCAATTGGTGCATGCTGATGTGTGTGGCCCTATGCAAACTGAGTCACAAGGAGGAAATAAATACTTTCTGTTGTTTATAGATGATTACTCAAGGATGTGCTGGGTTTATTTTTTGAAATTCAAGCATGAAGTATTTAGTTGCTTTCAAAAATTTGTTGCATTAGTGGAGAGGCAATTAGGTAATCAGTTAAAGATTTTAAGAACTGATAGGGTTGGAGAATTTATGTCTAAAGAATTTCAGGCTTTTTGTACTGCCAAAGGGGTGAAGCATGAACTCACTGCTCCATATACTCCTCAGCAGAATGGAGTAGCTGAGAGGAAAAATAGGACTCTAGTTGAAAAGGCCAGAAGCATGCTGAAATCTGGAAACTTGCCAAAACATTTCTGGGCGGATGCAATTGCAACAGCAATCTATGTGTCTAATAACTCTCCCACCTATGCAGTGTGGCAGAAAACACCACATGAAGTTTGGTTTGATGTGAAACCAAAGGTGACTCATTTGAAGGTGTTTGGTTGTGTGGCCTTGGTTCATGTACCTGTGAAGAAATTACATAAATTGGATGATAGGACTGTAAAGGGAGTCTTCATTGGGTACTGTACAGATGCAAAGGCCTATAGAATTTATATACCTGAAACTGGGCAAGTTATGATCAGTAGAGATGTGAAATTTGTTGAATCAGAATACTGGCCCTGGATAGTAGGAAATCAGGCTTCATCCAAATTATTTGTGTTGCAAGAAAAAAAATAGATGCAGTTGCAGAGAATCAGAGACTTGAAGAAGTAAGTGGCTCAAGTTCAGGAACTAGTAGTAGTGATGGAAATGGCACTTTTGTGGCTCAGGAGGGTTCAGGAACTGTTTCAGGCATTGATGAATGACTAATATTAAAAGTCAGGACATTAAAAGATTTGTATGAAAGTTGTTCCTTTGCTTTGAATGTAACTGATCCATGTTGTTATGAAGAGGCAGAAAATCAAGGCATTGGAGACAGGCAATGTCAGATGAAATTGAAACAATTCAAAAGAATAACACTTGGAAACTTTGTGAATTACCTACATAAAAGAAGGTAATTGGAGTTAAATGGGTATATAAGACCAAGCTGAAGCCAAATGGTGAGGTTGAGAAATACAAAGCTAGACTTGTTGCTAAGGGTTATGCTCAAGAGTTTGGAATTGATTATGAAAAGGTCTTTGCTCCTATGGCAAGAATGGAGACAGTTAGAATGTTGTTAGCATTTGGAGCTCAAAAAGGTTGGCCAATTCATCAATTGGATGTTAAATCTACTTTTTTGAATGGCACACTTGAATAAGAGGTATATGTTTCACAACCAAAGGGGTTTGAAGTGCAAGGAAAGGAGAATCAAGTTTATAGATTGCTTAAGGCCATGTATGGACTGAAACAAGCCCCAAGGGCCTGGTATGCAAGGTTGGATAGCCGGTTTAATTCTCAGAATTTCTGCAAAAGTGAGACAGAACATGGTTTGTATAGAAAGACAAATAATGAAGTTGACATATTGCTGGTATGTGTGTATGTTGATGATCTAATCTGTTTAGGATCATCGGTGAAGCTAGTGGACGAATTTAAGGCAGCTATGAAGCAGGAATTTGAAATGACAAACTTAGGATTGATCAAATATTTCCTAGGCCTTGAAATTCATCAAAGTATCCAAGGTGTGCATGTATCATAGAAGAGATATGCAAAGGAGATGCTAAAACAGTTCAATATGCAGGGTTGTAAGGCAGTAAATGTACCAATGAATCAATGTACCAAGTTATAGTTAACACAAGAAACAGAAATGACTGATGCAACTCTCTATAGGAAATTGATTGGTAAACTACTATATGTAACTAACACCAGGCCTGATCTTGTGTTTGCAGTGAATCAATTATGCGGATATATGTAATATCCTACAAAAATACACTTAGGAACTGCTAAGTAGGTGCTGAGGTATGTTATTGGTTCTTTTCATTATGGTATTCAATATAATAATGGAGTTAAATGTGTGTTAGAAGGGTACTGTGACAGTGATTGGTGTGGTGATCAAGAGGATAGAAAGAGCACTTCGGGGTTATGTTTTTAATTTAGGCTTAGGTGTTGTTTGTTGGGTTTCAAAAAAGCAAGATATTGTGGCCTTATCATCTACTGAAGCTGAATATATTTCTCTAAGCTCAGCTTGCTGTCAAAGCTTGTGGATGGAGAAAATTTTGAGTGATTGTGGATTATTTTGTGAAGCAGCAACTCAAATTTGGTGTGATAATAAGTCCTACATAGCTATTGCCAAGAATCCAACATTGCATGGAAGAACCAATCACATGGATGTCAAGTTTCATCACATTAGAGAGCTTGTAGCAAAGAAGAAGATTCAATTAAATTATTGTTCTACTAATGTGCAGGTTGCTGATATATTCACGAAATGCTTGAGTATTTAGAAGCACAAGCAATTCAGAGGTGAGATGGGTGTTTGTCAGCTTCAATCAAGGGGGGATTTTGTTAGAATTGATTGAAGCTCTGCAGAATTTCAGGAAGGATGAAGTGAAGAATAAAGACAGTGAAGTAGTTGATTGTCCTAATGTAAATATTTTTTGTTCAAGGGGTAATTTGGTCTTTCTAGGTGTTTGAAATTTTGGTATTTTAGTTGAAATCAGAGAAGGAAGAGATGAAAGGCTGTGATCTAATCCATCAAGAAAATTAGTGTAAGTTCGAGGCAAAAGAGAAAGGTTAGCATCGGGGTTATGATCGTGTGGTCTGGATTTGATCAATCAAAGAGGTGGTCTTTAGTTCAAGGCAAGGTTGATAAGCTATTAGATGCACTAGGTTGCTGCACATGGCTAGCTTAGTCACATAGTCTATTTCATTTTGAATACTGAACTTTTATTTAGTTTATATAGTCTTGTGCATTGTTAGTTTTGTGTGGTTTTTTTTCTGAATTTTAACTATGTGCTCCACCTTCTATGATTTTTTCCTGACTTTTATAAATGTTTTTGATGTTTATAATGAATAGCAAAGTTGTTTCTCATGAAGTGTAGATCCTATATAGTGATTATCAGAAGCTTCTCGTTGGAGTTCATAGGACTGGTCATGGCCTTGCAATGAAGCATCCCAAACTTTTTCAACAGCTCTTCTGTATATCTTCTCTGACAAACAAAGATGGACCCCTTTTGTTGCTTAACTTTGAAGCCCAATAAATAGCTAAGAAGTCCAAGGTCTGACATTTCAAAGGTGTGCAACATTGCCTCTTTGAATTCAGTCACCATCTCCTCCGATGAACTCAATGTCCAAGGTCTGACAATGTCGTCTACATACATACATAGAAGTAAAATACCACTATTTCCTTTCATCTTTTTGTAAAGAGTTGGCTCATTAGCACTATGTTCAAACCCCAGTTGTTAGAAGAATTTATCAATCTTTGATTACCATGCTCCTGGGGCTTGACTGAGGCTGTAGAGCGCCTTTCTCAGTTTATAAACATAGTTCTTTCTTTCAACTTCATACCCTTCTGGTTGAGTCACAAAGACCTCCTCTTTTAGTTCACCATTTAAGAATGTAGATTTGATATCTAACTGATATATAGGCCACCTTTGTTGAGCTTCAACGACTAGGAATAGATGGATTGTCTCCATACGAGCAACAGGGGAGAAGACATCAGTGAAATCAATCCCTTCTAGTTGCGAATATCCCTTCATGACTACTCTGGCCTTTCTCTTGTTTAGAGATCCATCATAATTGTATTTGGATTTGAAAATCCATTTAAAACCAACTGGTTTGACTCCTTCCGATGGTGCAATCAGCTCGCAAGTGTTGTTCTTCAGTATAGAATTGATTTCTTCTCTCATGGCATCTCTCCATTCTTGGCTCTTCACGGCTTCTTCAATTGTATATGAATCTGTGACAGTTAAGGCAAAGGAACATGAAGCATATACATCGTTTAAAGGTCTATATCTCAATGGAGTTACCTCATTTGAGTTTTGGTTAGTGTTGATTCTTGTGGACCGAGAATGAAATCAGTTGAGTGAGTGTTTGAGGAGTTTTCATTTGCTAGGTCATCAGCTTTGTTATCAAAGAACACAAGCTTTTGAGTGAATGAACCATCTTTTGGCCCATCATACTTAGCTTCCTCATTAAAGGATACATCTCGGCTAATGAGAAATTTCCAAGTGGATGGGTTTAACATCCTGTAAGCCTTTGACTCCTCTGAGTATCCAATTAAAACACATTTTGTAGACTTTGCGTCAAAATTCTTGCGAGAATGAGAGTTTGTCAACACAAACCCTATACATCCGAACACTCGGTAGTGTTTTCACCATCGGCTTCATCGCATATAACGCTTCATATGGGGTTTGGGTTTTTAGTGCAGCAGTAGGAGAGCAGTTGAGAATATGTATGGTGCCAGCTACCACCTCCCACCCCCACAAAGCAGCCGGCAGCTTCTTCTCCATGAGCATGGTCCTTGCTATCTCAGTCACTGTGTGGTTTTTCCTCTCAGCGATGCCATTCTGCTAAGACGAGTACAGCGCTGTCAACTGTTACTCTATCCCTTGATCAACACAGAAGATGTCAAACTCTCGAGATAAGAACTCGCCTCCTCGGTCACTCTCAAAAGCTTTGAGTGCAAGTCCGAGTTGTTTCTCGAGTCGTTGTTCGAAGCTTTTGAAATGTTATAAAGCTTCTGATTTATTCTGCATGAAGTATGCCCAGCTGAACTGAGAAAAGTCATCAGTTAAGAGGGAAAAATACACATTACCACCAAGTGTAGGAGTCTGCATGGGCCCAACTAAGTCCCCAAGCACCAGTTCGAGTGGAGTTTGAGCTCGTTTCACTTCATGTTTTGGATATATAGACTTGTGCTGCTTCCCTAATGCATATGCTTCACATTTATCAAACAATACTGAATAGCCAGAGGACATTAGTTGTCCTATGCTAAGAAGGTTGTGTGCCAACTGAGGCACAAATTGCACTCCTTTGATGTCTTTCTTTCTCCCACAGCTTGCGTGAAGAGAAACAATACCTATTCCCTCAACTGCAAGAGACTTCCCATCTCCAAGTCAAAACCTTATGCTTGTGTGTATCATCAAATTATTTGAAGAGATCTCGATCTCCGGTCATATGATTTGAACAGCCATTGTCAAGAAGCCAGACAGTTGCCGCCGTTTGTTCTTCACCTTCAAGCCTGGCACTCATCACAAAGAGAGAGCCTTCTTCTTGTTTCTTTGCTTCTTCACTTGCAACATTCGCCCCCTTGTTTTTAAAATAGCATTGTGCCTTCATGTGCCCATACTTTTTACATATGTGGTATTATACTCCTTGCTTATAGGTTTTAGTGTCATCAAATGCTTGATTTGAGCTTCCACTTAAGCTTCCATGCCATCATCCAGGCCTTCCTTGACCTCAAAAACGCCCTCTAAAGGAGCTTCTCCAGCATCCTCGTCCTCCTTTGAATAAGTTCACCTCACTGGAACCGGCATGACATGCTTTTTCTTCTCCTTGATCTTGAGACAAAGCTAACATGGACTCATATGTCTTGAGAGAACCACTTAACACTTCTACAGATAGTGTGTTAAGATCCTTGGCTTCAATAATAGAGGATACCACATGCTTAAACCTTGGTGCAAGGCTTCTTAGGATCTTGGAGACAACAACCTTCTCAGGTAACTCCTCTTCAAGCAATCTAATGCGGTAGACAGTATCCAAGGCTCAGGTGATGTAGTCTTACACATTTTCAGCATGCTTCATCTTCATTTCTATAAATTCCTGTTGTAGTGCATGTACCTTCATTGAGCTAAGATCAGAGTTTCCTTGAAACTCTGTCTTCAATATCTCCCAAGCCTCTTTGACTGAATCAAGTATAGAGCTTTGGCATCCTTGTCAGTGCTGTCATTGTTTCTATTCTCCTCTTCCTCCTCATTAAGTCTATTCTCCACCACGTTCCAGAGCTTCATTGATCTGAATATGGTCTTCATCATGAGACTCCATAGGTTATAGTTGTCACCTTTGAAAATAGGGACATTGTCTTGTGATTAGTTGCGTGAAGATGAGCTGCAACCGGCTATCCCGTCTCTCTGATACCACTGATAAACTCAAGCACTCAAAGGCCTCACACTTGCACTCACACACTCACACGAGAGAAGACACAGAAAAGAGTTTTGAAATGGAAAAAACACGAACTTGATTGAAATTCACTGCTGGAAATAAGGATACATATAGGCAAAGACAAAGGGAACCAACTCCCAACTAAAAACTTGACACACCATACAAAAAGAAAAAGGTAGACAAGACACAACCAACTGGAAACAGGATAAAGATAAGATAGCATCCATGCAGTCCAATCAGAGCACACACAAATGTACTCTTCATGCATGCAAAGGTCAACAATTGAAAAATTAAGCCAAGCTTCGAGATGACTGACCATCCCCCACTCTTGAGCCTTCTGAGTATACTTCAAGTCTTCAACAGAGAAGGGGTAGTGGGTAGTTAGGAGGCACTGTTGATCTAGTTGAGGCTTGGAGGACTGCGGCGAAGAGAGCCACTTCGTTTGCACTTTCTTCCTTCTTAGTGACCTAGGTTATTGATCTTCAGGCAAGGCAGTGCAGCTTGCTATAAGATGGCGATCTCCAAAACACTTATTGCAAGTGAGTTAGTGCTTGCATTCTGACGCAGATTGGTTAGGGCGGAGGCAGTACAAGAACGTCGGACGATCACCGAGGGAACGGTGTTGCTTAAGGTTTTGGCGATCCATTGCCATTGGAGCACCACAAATGAAATGGCTGCATTGCGGGGGAGAATGCCATTTATATTGCACCACCCTCCAGTCCGAGGGTTCCGAAGGAGGTTGGCTGGATGAAGAAGAAAGCTGCACACTAGAAGAGGGGGAGACAGGGAGCGCACAACCATTGCAAAGGTAGTGCTTAACGGACTTCACTCCTAGGGATGGCAATGGGTAGGGCATGGATAGGGTATGTCAAAACCCTTTACCCGTACCAGTAACCCCTACCCTATACCTATACCCACCAAGGAAAAAAAATCATACCCTTACCCGTAAGGTTTCCGCTTACCCATTTTTCATATTACCGAATTAAATTTAAATAATAATAATAATAATAATAATAATAATAATAATAATTATTATTATTATTATTATTATTATTATTATTATATATATTCATGATCCATTACAATATAATATTTGTAAATTAATTGATTAATTTATATATCCAATTGATTTTTTATTAGCATCTTATTTTCCAGGATGTTCTTATTATTTATAGAATAAATTATTATGACATTAATTTTTTAATATTTGTTTTATAGCATTTAATTTTTAAAATTTAATTATAATTCTTAATATAAATCCAAAATTCGATTTTGATAATATTATGCTCTAACAAATATAAATAATAAAATTAAATAAAATCAAAAATAATATATTAAGAGAAAATTTAAAGTATTATTTTTAAATTAATCACCATGAAAATAGATTTTGGGTAAATTATGGGTAAATGTTTAGCTTAATAAAAAATTATATATATATACATATATATATATATATATATATATATATATATGTATATATATATATATATAGAGGGTAGGCTATGGGCATACCCTCAAAAATTGTCGATCTCCGGGCCTTTTTTGTTGTTGAATTTCTCGCTCAGGAACGTACAACTGAACACTGACGCCTTTCAGTTTTCAAGTTAAAAATCTTAAGACATTTATATGTTCTTTGTTTCATTGCCAACTTCTCTAACATATTTTATGGCGGGCAGGCAGAATGAACATAGAACACTATGGAAATGCCACCAACAATTATCTTGATATGACTCCTTTCATGTTTGCAAACAAAATTAATTTTGTTTGCAAACATGAAAGATCATATCACGATAAGTGTTGGTGGCAATTTTGTTTGCAAACAAAATGGCCGTAATTTTTTTTATTTTTTTTATAAAAAATATTTATAAATGTTTATTTGGTATTATATTAAATATGGAAACTAAAAAAAAGCAAAAGAAAGCAATACGAGACCAATAGACGATATTTCAAGAGATATTATTTATTAAAACCTCATGTTGTAAATTAATTATAATTATTAGACAATATTTAATGGCATTAATTTGGTGAAGGGCATATAAATTAGTTTAATATTAAATATTTAATAAGACTTTCCAATTAAAACTGATAATTTTTTAAAAGTGAAAATTATTACATTAAATTCAAGTGTTTTATGGTGGTATATATGAAAAAACTATATTTCAACTGCTGTTTAGTTTGTTGTAATTAAAAATGTTGCATTTATTTTTATGTTTGATTTGATGTAAGTTGAAAACTATAATTACTATGTAAGTGGGACGGTGAGATTACCCCATATTATTTATTATTATTAATTTTTTAATACTTTTCATAATAATTAATTTAAGTAAAAATAAGTAATTAATTTAATAAATTATTTATTAAATTTAAAAATATTTAATATTTATTTAAATTTATTACTTGAAAAAATTTATAATTAAATTTTAAAAACACTTACTCTATTAATTATATTTATAATATTTTCAATTATAAAAATATTTTATTATTTAATTATTTGATTATATAAATATTTAATTATAAAAAAAATTATTTTTTTTATTACTTAAAAAAATTTTCAATTATTTTTAAAAGTAATATAATATTTTTAATTAAAAAAAAATTTTTACCAGAAAAATATTTAATTATATAAATATTAATTTAAAAAATATTTAATATTTTTAAATTTTATCACATAAAAATATTTTTACAATTAAATTTAAATATTTTTATAATTAAATATTAGATGAATATGATGGTGAGTGGATACCACTTATATTACTGCATTTCAACTTACAACAAATTTTGTTGTAAATTGAAATACTGCACAAGTATTATAAACTGTAAAACATTTTACATGTAAATCTCATTTTACAACAAACTAAACATCATTTTAAATATAAAACCAATTATATTACAACTACTTGCAAGTAACAAAACAACCCTTATAGAAAGAACATTGAATTATGGGCTTTTATAATCATACATATGCAAAAACAATATAAATAGTTAATTTGATATTCCTTATATTTTCACACTCCCCATCTCAATAGACCAAGCATGATATACATCCTCACGAGTAATTTTTTTAAAAAAATTAAAACATAAGAGTGAAAATGTTATACCAGTAGTTTCATACTTATTAAATCATACACTATAGGTTTATGTGAAAATGGATAGACTATTGTAGAAAAAAATGAAGAGACTAAAATAAATGACATTAAATGATAGGGTAAACTACCGAGATAATCACTAAACTATGTGGTTGTTTCTATTTTGGTCACTGAAGTTCAAAAAATTTCAATTGGATCCCTATACAATGTATTTTCTTCCAATCAAGTCCTTCTGGCGAACAACGTTAACGGCAAGCTGACGTGGCTCACCACGTCATTGGCAACTTTCCATGTCAGCTTGCCTGCTAATTCCACATGTTGGTCGATGAGTTGCACTAGTTGACCGATGAGGTTATTAATTCTTAAAATGTTTTGATAAGTATAAAATCTTTCTAAGAATAGCATTTTAAACACATATAAGCCTATCATAGCTTAAAATAATTTTTGTTTGATGAATAGAGTCACAAATGTTGCATTAATCCATCTGGAATTCTATGGCACTCATTCACTGAAGAGCTATCTATCATTCAATGGCATCCACCAAGCAATTACAATATCCCCATTAATATTGAGAATACATAAGAAATATAGACAACTAGATATCTATCTTAGAAATTTCTTTCCATAATAGAAACTGTCTCTAAAATAGATTGCAGGACTCTCATAAAAATAACTAGATTTCTATTCCATCACCCAGAGACCCAATAGAAAAAAAAGGTAAGTAATGGTCACCTCCAAATTTGATTTCATGAGACAAAAATCAACACCAAAACCACCTTGTTCTTCAGATTTTCAAAACAACTTGACAGAAATCAACACCAAAATCAGACACCAAGGTAATTCTATGGCAGGGAAAGAGAAGAGGATGGGCTTCTGGAAAGGACACCTTCCTCAATATTATTCTCCTCCATGACACCACATCGGTAATTGCTTGGTCTCTTGCCCGGCACCATGCTTATCAAGTCCTTTCTTTGTGGATGAATGAAAGGGAAAGTGAAAAGTTTAGGAAAGTAAAAAAGTTCACTGTAGAGGTAAAAAAATAAAAGCCATGCGGAATTATTAGGCAAGCTAACGTGGAAAGTTGCCAATGACATGGTGAGCCATGTCAGCTTGGCATTAACGTCGTTCGCTCGAAGGACTTGATTGGAAGGAAATACATAGTTTAGGGATACAATTGATTTTTTTTTTTAACTTGAGTGACTAAAATAGGAACATGCCCATAATTTAGGGACTATCTGGGTAGTTTACAGTAAATGATAAAGGTGTTCATATTAGCCAAATTTTAATGATGATGAATAACAAATTTTAAAGTTGGTTTCTTTTTAAATACAATTCATACAATTCCATTTTTAAGTATAACTTTGTTTTTCACATAAGAATTTTATAGTTTTTTGTATCTATAATGTTACTATTTAGTTTGTCACAATATTTTCACTTTTATAATTGGATTGTCCATTCATATGATGTTTGGTTGTGTTCCATTTGTTGCAAATATATGTTTGATATGTTCTTATTTGGATAAATTTGTAGATAGTGAAAAACCAATCAAGTGTTCTTCCAAATGTTTCTTTTAATCTATTTTATCAAATGAATGTGCACAAAGAAAATTTTAGAATTGGTTGAAGACATTCTAAATCAAGCATTGAAACTTAGCATAAGACTTTGGGATTTCTTATTCAAATTCCGCACAAATTATGGGTTTGGCTTTTGTTGGAATAGATTTTTGATGTAAATGATTATAAAAAAAAAGGGTAAATTACCTAGTTGGTCACTAAAGTATTGCCCAATTCTTATTTGGGTCACTAAACTAAAAAAAATTCTATTTGGATCACTTAACTTAGTAAATCATTCCAATCAAGTCATTATCACAGACGGCGGTAACGGAAGGCTGAGTTGGCTTGCCACCTCACCATTGGCCTCGCCTCGTCAGCAACACTTGTACACTGTTCATCTCTCACCATTCCCCTCTTACATACAAATAACTCATTCATCTTCTTCCAAACTCCTCTCTTTCTCTTATTCTTTGTCTTCTCCATCTCTTTCTTCATCTTTTCAACCTTCATCTCCTCCTCCTCCTCCTCTTCCTCCTCCTCCATTATCATCATCTTCTTTCTTCCTCTCCTTCTCACTACTACTCAGCTCATCTCCATTAATGAGTATCTCCTTTATCCTCATCTGCCCAATAAACAACACTTGGGCTACAAACCTCATTGGCAATCTCTCATTTTGTGCAGCATGCACATAAGCCTCTTTAGACATTAATCTGCAACTCAACACTCGCAAACTTCCTCTCCCTTCTTCTCATTCAAATCCCCATGAGCACCCAAGTATATTCCCATTGCTCTATAAACTCCATCATAACACCTCCCAAAGAATCCAATAACACTCTCATTCTATCCATAAACTCCACAAACTCATCATTCCCCAAAAACTACCTTCTCTTGCCATTTTTCCTGCATACTCCTTTACGATCTCAATCACAACCTCTGTTTCTTTTGCATTTGATTCAGTTTCACTACTTGCAATAAAATAAGCAAGTATTCTCTTAATGCACTCTATGTCATGGGTTAAAAGATCTTCAATGGAGACTTTAGTGAACTGCATGGCTATCATGGACTCAAGCCCATGAACGCATGACTTATTTGCATGCACATCAATGGTGGCATGTAGTATTTGAAGGCGATTTGATGCATGCATTGATCCTTTCTTTCTTGGTATTTAACCCCACAATTGATTCGATTATCTTCTTGTTTTTGCTTCACAATTTGAAGGAGCTTGTTTTTTAAATTTGAATTGCCAATGAGGTTTGTACCTCAAGTGTTGTTTATTGGGCAGATGAGGATAAGGGAGGTGCTCATTAATGGAGATGAGCTAAGTAGTAGTGAGAAAGAGAGGAAGAAGAAGGTGATGATAATGAAGGAGGATGAGGAGAAGGAGGAGGAAGAGGAGGAGATGAAGGTTGAAAAGATGAAGAAGGAGATGGAAAAGATAAAGAAGAAGAGAAAGAGAGGAGTTTGGAAGGAGATGAAGGAGTTGTTTAGATGTAAGAGGGGAATGGTGAGAGGTGAACAGTGTGCTGGTGTTGCTGACAAGGCGAGGCCAATGGTGAGGTGGCAAGCCAGGTCAGCCTTCCGTTAACGTCGTTTGTGATAGTGACTTGATTGGAATGATTTACTAAATTAAGTGACCCAAATAGAATTTTTTTTAGTTCAGTGATCCAAATAGGAATTACCGCTTAGTTTAGTGACCATTTGAGTCATTTACCCTAAAAAAGGGTAAACTACATGTTTAGTCACTAAACTATTCATGTTTTCCTAATCTGGTCACTAAATTAAAAAAAAAATTCAAATTGGTCACTAACGTTACCATTTCCTTCCAATCAAGTCACTCGCTTCAACACCGTTACCCTGATGCTGAGCTAGCGTGCCACCTCACTAGACACGTGTCAGTTTTTTCCTTGGGTTGTTGATGTGGCATTCCACTTTCAATAATGAACTTCAAGTAATGCTTTGACTGACCATATAGCATCATACTTTCCCTTTGTTTCCCATGCATGGTTTTATTGAACCAGAGAGCTTGAGGCCAAATTTCCTTTATTGTTTCCTCCATCGCTTCTCTGAAACTATAAGAAGATGTCGTCTAACTGGTGATCATGCCTTCGCATAGACGGTGGCCAAAGCGGTGGCACTACAGATAAGTAGAGAACATGATCTCCGGCTAATAAAATGAGAACGATGGAGATCTCATCATATTCATCATGATCTCCTTCACTTCTCTAAAACACAGTCCGCTTCACCACCAACTTGCTGGTGATCAGAATGCACTGTCGACCTCGCCACCCGCCTGATCATCACCAAGCTATGGCTCCGTAGCTGAAGGTACAAGATTTGGACCCCTTCCAGCCCCACGATAGCCACCGCGCACCATCGTCTTCCTCTTCTTCATTGTTGCCGCCACCGCTGCCTTGAGAGCCATTGCCCTTGCCCTCATTCTCACTTCTCTAACCTCCCGCGAGATCTCCATCTTCGCATACCTTCTCATCTAGTTCTCATTCTTGTTTTCTCACGGGAAGTGATCAGATCTCAGATATAGCGTTTGTAGAAAAAAAAAACACTCATCCAAACTATCACACATCTATATAATATGTATTCATTTATTTATCCAATAATTAATATCATATTCATACATGAACACATGCATGTGTCCAAGATGCCACTAGAACATAATAACCCTTAAAAACAATTTATTCTTATTATTTTCATATTCATATGTGCATGCATGCATGCAAGCCTTCAATAAGGGCAACGTCCCCTAACATTCCTTGGAGGTTTATGATTATAGATGATGAAGATGCCACCATTGTTACAATTGGCATGAGCACACCCAATTCTATTTCAGTCCCTCCAAACTATTTGAGTGTAATGTCTGCACACCCTCCCAGCAAGTTGACAAGTATTGTTGGGTAGTTATAGTACTATTTCTCTAACACCCATGAATTCACAGCATCTATTGCTGTTTACCCAGTTGAAGAACCACAGAAGATGTTGTCACCATAAGATGTTCTCTGGCTGATTTATCTCTTATCTGCAGTGTCACTGTTTTGGCCACCGTCTATGTGAAGACATGATCTCCAGCTGGACGACATCTCCTTAGGGTTTCAGAGAAGCAATGGAGGAAATGATGAAGAAAATTTGGCTTCAAGACTCTTTGGTTCAGTGAAACCATGGACAGCATAGGGGAAAGTATGATGCTGCTGTGGCCAGTCAACAACCCAAGAAAAAGTCCGACACTTGTTAGGTAAGGTGGCGCTCCAGCTCAGCATCAAGGTAACACCGTTGAGGCGAGTGACTTGATTGGAAGAAAATGCTAACGTTAGTGACCCAATTGAAATTTTTTTTAGTTTAGTGACCAAATTAGGAAAACGCGAAT
Source organism: Dioscorea cayenensis subsp. rotundata (assembly GCF_009730915.1). NCBI lineage: Eukaryota > Viridiplantae > Streptophyta > Magnoliopsida > Dioscoreales > Dioscoreaceae > Dioscorea > Dioscorea cayenensis. Next base: position 3,499,369 of record NC_052486.1, read on the forward strand.
AGTTTAGTGACTAAACATGTAGTTTACCCTAAAAAAAAACATGAAAACTATGCTTAACATCACTTAGTTTATCTCTTTATTTTTTTTAATCACAACTAAAGAAATGTACATTTCAATTTTTTTTTGCTTACTGTTCCTAATTTATCGGAACGTGCATAGAATGATGGGCTTAACATCTTTCATGAAGGACTCGGGCTTAGTCGAATAGGGTTGCGCGTGCTCACTTCAACCTTTAATTCTATGTTAACAAATTTAATGCAAATGCAATGGAGCTAGGATTTCTACATATATGTTATAAAATTCCAAATTGCATAATTGTACACACAATATATATCTCACTACAATTGTTTTGAATTAATAAGCTTTGATGGATATGGGCTATGTTAATGAAGATCTTTCCATGAGAATGCTTTCAGAACTGGATAAAATAAACACTAATTTTATAATCTTTTGCTTTATTATAAATGAGAATTATCATCAATATTTATTTCACACAAATATACATATTTTAAAACCATCAAAATACATATAATTATCATCAATTATACTAGTTTAATAAAAAAAAATAATCACATGCACGCGCATGCACACACACTCTCTTCTTCTCATGCTTTTGAACTTCTCTCTCACCGCCGTCACTCATGCTTCTCCCTTACTTCATCTCACTGCTACTCGCCGCGGCTCTTTTTTTCTTCTCCCATACTTCCTCTCACCACCGTTATTTATTTTTTATTATTTTTGAAAATTTTAATTTTTTTTAACCCATTAGATCCCACCAGGTCAACAGATTTCCAAGTAAACTGGCCAGGTCAAATAGTTTTTGATCCAGGTTATTTCAAAGCCGAGTGAAAGGGTATAGCCGAACTAGCCTTATAGCTGATTCCTGGTTTTTCCGAGTGAACTGGCTGGGCTGGTACGGATTTAACTACATTGATGATATGTATATATATATATATATATTGTTTTTTTATCCTAGCAAAAGAAATATTAATTTTTGTTTGAAAACCATGTACTTAAAAAAAATAATTTACCTATAATAAATGCGAAATAACACAAGGCACAGGCATGTGGGTGTGAGTGTGGAATCTACCTTTTCATTGTTGAAGCTGGCCGAAGGTGCAGATGTGCTTCATCAGATCGGAGATCTTGTCACGATTTCAAAGAATAAAGCAGCCCCTCCTGGAGTACTGTGGGCACTTGTTCGCCTCTATGGCAGATCGTCGCTTCCTCACGGGATAGAATTCAGTGTGGGGATGCAGAAATTCTTTGTGATGGTGACGGATGAAAGGGTCAAACATCCTTCCTTTTTCAGTTTGTCGGGCGCTAAGTCATTCACGACAATCCTCCGGCAGCAAGCTCCCTTAAAGCTGCCACTCAGCCGCATCACCACCTCACCCATAGCAACAACTCATCGGCGAGTTCTCACAAAGCAGCTGCTCTGCCGCATCACCAATACACACATGATGTAGCAGCGGCCGTTAAAAGGGAGAAGGTGCTACATGGACTTCCGTTAAAGAGAAAGTGGGCATCGCTTGTCGGTGAAGGCATGAAGGTCTCATCTGCTCACCCGAGGAAAATGACTATTCTGTTAAATGGGGAAGAGGCCAAAGAAGTGAGAGGGTTTTGAGCACCGCATGGAGTTGCCGCCGGTGGTGGCAAGGCAACCCGATTGCCCAAGTACCAAGGAGTCATCCGGTGTCATCATAAAGCGTTTAGAGCCAAGAATCTTATCTTCAATTAAGCCAGACATGCAGCCCAATCAAAAAATGCCACGCAAGGAGTGGAAACTGCTAAACAGGGCTGAAGTGGAAAGTGATGGGGACGTTAATAACCATCTTAATGCTAATAGGGTTTTATTAACCTGATTACCATTATTTTGGACTCTAATGACCATCTTAATGATCATCTTCATGATCCAAACTGCACTCAATTAACAGATCCAAATTCCACCTCAAATCAAGCCCATAACATGGTCCCATCATCATTAAATCCCATTCACACTCTTAATGTGATAAATGTGGAAGCCTCTTCAGATGTGGGTGAAGGAACTAGACAGTGCCAGATCAAACTCACTAGTATCGGATGTAGATCCGAGCATTTTTAACATTGGACCTGTTATTGGTCCAATTGATGATAAAATCCCAACAATGCTTAACTCACTTGCAAAAGAAAGTGATTCTATATTGCAACACAATACAGTATCTGAAGCTATTACAAATGTTGGTGACCCAACAATTCCACCTCAAAGACAAAAACATCCCAAATGGGTTCTTTTGGCAGTACACTAAAGGAATGTGGATGCTAGTCCCTATCTGATACAAGGAGAGCATGGACCCTTGTCCAAGCTCAGATAATGGGAATGCAAGTCCCAAGTCAGTATCTGAATCAAGGTCTATGCCTGTAATTACCCCTCAGTCAGTGCAACCAGAAAGATCAGTCTCTGAGATCTTATCCTTTGCAGACTCAGGGGATGAGAGCTTGGGTTTCATTTCACTAGTGGCCACATAAGTTTTATAAGTATAACGCTATGGCCACAAAAGTTTTTTTTGTAACATTGTGACCACAAAACTATTCTCCGGTTGCACTGATGGCCACAAATATTTTTTTGTAACGTTGTGGCCACAAAACTATTCTCCCGATTGCACTAGTGGCCACAAATGTGATGATGTGGCCACAAAAATATGATCTACGTAGGAAATCTCTGTTACCACATCGTTATAATGATGAAACATTTGTGGCCACAACGTTACAAGAAAAAAATTTTTTGGCCATCAGTGCAATTGGAGAATAGTTTTGTGACCACAATGTTACAAAAAAACATTTGTGGCCATAGCGTTATACGTATGAAACATATGTGGCCACCAGTGAAATGACCCCCAGATTTCATGGAGAAAGTTATGAGGCTCCTCCAAGATGGCAATTCCAGCAAAGTAGTTCACATGGCTCAAGCATATCTTCCTCAACCTTCCAAGAGGAATGCAAGACCAAAGAAACCACCCTCCAAGTGGAATGAGGAAGCAGGGTTCCTTACCAAACCTCCCAGATCAACCACGAAAAAGGCCACCTCAGGCCCTCTCCTAGAAGGTACCCCCTAATCCTTAATCCTTTACTTATTTCTACTTTGTCTGATGCTCAACTCAAAAATTATTGCTTAGCATGTGGCATAAAATTTAAAGTTAATCTAAATAAATAAATTGACTGCTTCAACAAAAGTAGGCGTCTAGAGTTGGAATGCTCCTCCCACACCACTAAATGGTTAGAGGACACCACTTAAGTGGTAGGCTTTTATTCTTTTTATGAACTTGGACATCATTTCTTGGAATGTCAAAGGGCTAGGTAAACCCTCCAAAAGATTTTTAGTTAAAGATTCTCTCCAACTCCATCGATCTATGGTATGTTGTATCTAGGAATCAAAATTAGACTCAATAACCCCTTTATCTGGAGATCAATAGGAGGTAACAGCTTAGACGCTTACTATTGGTCCATTCTTATAGGAAACCTGAAAATTGAATTTCCCAATCCCTTAAGAAGAGGAAACTGGCTCTGTACTTCAGTCTATGGACCTAATGACAGACACCTCAAACGGTCTTTCTGGGATGAAATACGTTCTAGCAACGCTAGTAGAGTCCTTCCCTGGGTGATCTGTGGTGACTTTAATGCCATCTTTTCTACCATAGACAAGAATAGACGTATCCCAAACTTAGAAGATATCGCTCAAGCACAAGCTCTAAAATGCAACTTATTTCTTACTGAGCCCCTTTCGGTGGGTAGGCACTTCACCTAGACTAATGGATAGGTGAATGCCACCTATGTGAGGCTAGATCGTTTCTTAGTGAATCAAAACTAGTTGAGTCATCACTCAAGGATTAGTTAGTCCTGCCTCCCAAGATTTGGATCTGATCATGCCCCCATTAAGCTAACAACAAAAAATCACAACTTCAAACAACACCAATTCAGGTTTGAACTAGCCCGGTGTTCCATAGAAGGTTTTAATGAACTTATTCAGTCTTGGTGGGCAGAATCCAACCTACAGGGATGTGGGGCTTTCACCATGTCAAAACAATGAGCTCATACTAGAGATAGGCTGCAAGAGTGGGCTAGATCTCAGTTTGGCTCCATCAAACTGTAGAAACTGAAAGTTCTCCATGAAATCAAAAACTTAGATCCTATCAAGGAGACACACAGCCTCACAAAGGTCAAAATTAACAAAGATTTGGAATTGTGGCAAAACTTGAAAACACTCTATTTCAAGAAAAAGTGTATTCGCGCCAACGCTCGAGAGTGACCTAGCTCAAGTAAGGAGATGTCAATACTAAGTTTTTCCACTTAGTGGAAAACGATCGGTGTGACCAAAATTTCATTTCCAATATTATTCATAATCAATCCACCTTCGAAGAGATGAGAGAAATTGGGAAAATCTTCTCTTCTATATTCTAATTGCAGTTTGGCACTAAAAGCCCTACACGCCTATGATTTGATTGGGGCAGGTTGCTAATTAGTAAGGGCAGGGTGGACCTTACAACTTTAGAGGCTCCATTCACTCATGATGAAATTAAAAAAGCCACCTTTGAGCTAGGAGCTAATAAGGCCCCTGGGACCTGATGGTTTCCCTATTTCTTCTTTCAGAAATTTTGATTTATAATCGAAAATGACTTGATAGCTCTATGTCAAGACTTCTATAATGGCACAGCTAATCTGGAATAAATTAATTGGGCGAACATTGTTTTGGTACCCAAGATTACATTCCCGAAATACTCAACCGACTTCCGCCCAATCAGCCTAATCAAATCATCTTTCAAGATAATTTCGAAAATTCTGGCTTCCAGACAAAGCAAAGTCATTTATTCACTTATTGAATCAACTCAGTCCGCCTTTATTTGTGGTAGATGTATCCTAGACAATATTGTAGCTATAGGAGAGACAATCTTCAGTCTCTAAAAACAAAGATTGACTACCAATATTATAAAAGTGGACTTTGCTAAAGCCTTTAACATGGTGGACTGGGACTTTCTTTTAGAGCTCGTGAAAGCTAGAGGATTTGGAGATCGCTGGATTAGCTGTATAGAAAGTATGCTAGTAACTTCCAAATCCTCTATTTAGTAAATGGCTCAGTGAATGGTTATGTTCCATATCAGAGAGGGTTACGACAAGGTGATTCGCACCCCCCCAGTTCATTTTGGCAGTTGATTTCCTAAGTACAATGTTTACCAATGCCCTTTCCTCTAGTGTCCCATATGGAGTTCCCCTCAGTGATGTTGGGAAGATCTTTCACTTCCAAGATGTAGATGATTTGATTCTCTTGACAACAGGAGGGGCGAAAGACCTGCGAATCGTAAAACTCATTCTATATCTCTTTGAAGGGATGTCTAGACTAGCCATTAATTCACATAAAACTTGTCTTTATTTAAAAAGAATTGGACTTCAACTAGATAGATCCCTATCCAACACCTTAAACTGCTCAGCTGGAATTCTTCCACTGACGTATCTGGGAATTTTGATCTCAGGCAGGTGACCTAACCGCCAAGACTAGGAAATCCTCATATCTAAGATTCGCTCTAGACTGGCTTCCTGGAAATCTAGAATGCTTTCCTTGGAGGTAGACTCATGTTGGTGAACTCAGTGCTTACTACTATCCCCACTTATTGGATGTCCATCTATAAGCTCCCAACTTGGGTTATCAAAGCTATAGACACCATCTGTTGTGATTTCTTATGGAAGGGCCAGACTTAGACAAGGCATGGAGTAGACTAGTTAACTAGAAACACATTTGTAGACTTTGCAACTTAGGAGGATGAGGTATTCTAAACCTGGAGGAATTTAACTTAGCCTCACTGGGAAAATGGTGGTGGAAAATTATCTCAGAGTTTAAATGGTGTGGAGCTACAACAATAAAATACAACTACTACCAACATCACCATTACTGGAAACTTTTCAACCCCTGCAAACCAAATCAAGGTCATACTTCTGTGGAGGTATTTTAAGTTGCTTACTAGACTTTAGGAAATGCTTAACGCATAATGTTCAAGATGGTAAGTCCACTCACTTTTTGGATAGATGGTTGGATGGGAGAAAGAGCACCTAGAGATTTGTGACCAGAAGCTTTTACAGATTCAATAGACTCAAGGGGCACAATGAATGCCTTAGCACCAAACTTCCAACACATACTAAGGGAGCTAGACCCCTTCATTGATGATCACTTGATGAATCTAAATGAAGATTCCAAAGATCTTAAACTATGGAATCACACTGCTAATGGTATTTTCTCGGTTAAATCCTTCTATACCTACTTGATAGATAGATGAGTGCAATGCCATCTGAATAAGATTATTTGGAGTAGAGTCTGCTCGAGAAAGGTTAAGACTTTCGCTTGGCTAGCTTGGGACAATAAAATACTCACACTTGAAAAACTAGCGAAAAGAAGATGCAACAAATTCCCAACTTCTACATGCTTACTTTGCTTCATTGATATTGAATCGGCAAACCATTTTTTTATTCATTGTTCTTTTGCAACCCAAATTTGGGATCACTTCCATCAGAACCTTGCCTCAGCAGACCCTTTGGCGTCCCTTATAGACTTGTGGGATCCTTGGAGGAGCAAGCTAAGAGGCAGGACAAAGGAAACCTGGGACATTTTATTTAGGGCTTTAATTTGGAATATTTAGCTGGAAATAAATAGAAGAATCTTTGATGATCGCTTCGGTATTGCTATGTCTGTGATTTTTAAGGTTTCTCATATGTTCTTGCTTTGGGTGTCTATAGTTCCAAAGCAGAAGATACAAAAGCTGGAAGACAACATATGCAGTCAAGAGAAGCCTAGAGTTTGCAGACCCCAAGGGGGGTGAGCTAAGTAGCCCCTAAGGTTCAAGGATAGCTTAGGCTAGATCTTTTGTGCCTTCATTACTAATCTGGTAAAGGTTGTCTTTATCTTCTAGGAGAAAACTTTTAAGTGTTTGTTTCTATTTTGTTCCACGCCTAGTGGACTTTGTTATGTACTATGTTTTGTTCTGTGTGTTGTTTTAGTTTGTTCTTGTCTCTGTGGGACGCGTCGCTATTGGCGCCCTTGTTTGTTAGTTCTACTGTCTATATCTTATTTTGTGCTGCTTTTTAATAAATGTGATTTATCCACTTTGTAAAAAATAAAAATAAAAATAAAATAAAGCAATAAAATAACACAATTTGTTAATTAAAAGACATTTCAAATTATATATTCATAAAAGGTTGGAAGGCTCCAGAGAGATCCAAGAAGAGACCATCCAAAATATCACTTACTCTATAAATACCAGAAATATTCCTTCTCATTAGTTTAAGTATAAGGCTCAATTTCTCGGATTATATATTTATTTATTTATTTATTTATTTATTTATTTATTTATTTTTAGTGTTTTTGCTCTTCTTCTTCTTCCCTGATTGAGCCGATGATTCTTCTCAATGCTTCATCATCCATCCATGAAGCCAGGCAGTGTCACGCCCCGAACCCGGCTCTTCTGACCAGGTGCACCGACTAACAGCCGCACACCTACAAGGCCTAGACCCAGTAGGCATGTAAGGCCTTAAAACCTTATTCTCAAGGCGGTGAGCTATTAAACTCCTGATCTGAAAAAAAAAATTAGACAACAGATTATGAGCTTGACAGCCCAGTAAGTACCCAATAAAAAATATCGGGATCATAAAAGTTTTAAAATTTCAAAATTCAAACAAGTATAATAAAATACAAGTTTATCATAATAAAATTCAGAAGTTAAATTTTTCAATAAAACATAACTAATCAAAAAGTCAAGCATATATGTCCCACAAATAACTATTGCCGAAACAAATTATCAGAGGTCATATGTTTACCCTCGGTGACCTAACCCAGAATTATCAGAAGCCGTTATTCTTCACCGACGGAATGGTGGGAACTATAGTTTCTATTTCACAGATACATATCGATACGGCCAATGTTTAACCCCCAATAATAGGGTTATTGTAAAGTTAGTTGGGGACTACAAATTGCTATGTCAAAATACGTAAAGTCCAAACATTTATCACAAAACAAAATACATAAATTAATGGAGTGGTCCGCTAACTGATGGGTTATCCTAGTGGGTTTAAGGTCGCTAAGTCCAAGTCTCCTAAACATGGTGAAAAGCATGACATTAATACTAGCTCCTAAGTCCTCTAGAGCTTTCTCATTCACTAAATCACTAATGTTATAAAGAATAGTAAAACTCCCTGGATCTTTCTTCTTTCTCGGTAGTCTATTCTGTAGCGAAGTCAAGCTTCCTTCACTCAATGTAACAGTCGACACCTCCTCAAATTTTTGCTTGTTCATTAATAGGTCCTTGAGAAACTTTACGTACTTCGGCAATGTTTTGGAGAGGTATTCAACAAATGGTACATTGATGTGCAACTGCTTGAGTAAATCCAAAACCTCTTGAATTTCTCATTGGTATGATCATTCCTAAGTCTAGAGGGATACAAAAGTCGTAAAACGTAGTCCTTCACCGATGGTGGTATGCTCATTTCTATAACAGGATTAGCTCCTTCCTCTTTTACTGAAATCTCAAAAACCTCAATTTCTGGCTCTTTCTTCTTCTCCATCAACTTGTCTCCACTACCTTACCACTCCTCACAGTGATAGCCTTGAGGTGCTTGTGAGGGTTGGCCTCCATGTTACTCGGGAGACTGCCCTGTGGTCGCTCAGACAACAACTTTACAATCTGACCAACCTGATTGTCCAAGTTATGAAGAGAAGTCTACTAGTTCCTCACCATAAACTCTATACTCTAAAATATGGCAACAAAATGCTAGAACTGTGTTTGTGGTCTATATGAACCGAGTGAGGATATCCTTAAGAATGGGCTTCCTATCCGATTGTGGATGGGCAACAAATCCAAGTGGGGGCTTCTGCTGCTACCTTTGATTTTTCCAAAATAAATTGGGTAATTCCTCCACCTTGGATTGTAGGTATTACTATAGGGGTTCCCTTGTGGTCGGAGGGTACTACAAACGAAATCAACTTGCTTGGTAGGTCCGTACGCCGCTCCAACAATGAGATAATTGAGTGATGTATGTCCTTCCCCACACATATCACAAGCTATAACTGCAACTGATTTATGGGTGGATAAGTTGTCAATCTTTCTACTCAGAGCCTCTACCTAGGCGGCTAGCACTGTAACTTCGCTAACCTCTAAGATCCTTGCGGGCTTTCTGACTGACCTTTCCCTAGAATTCCACTGGTAGTTATTCATGGCAATCTCCTCAATCAACTGCTTGGCTGCCTCTAGGGTCTTACTGCTAAGTGATCCACCTGCTGCCGAGTCAATGAGCTACCTAGTGTTCTGGTTGAGGCCTTGATGGAATATCTACACTTTCATCCATTCTGGGAGATTGTGGTGTGAACACCTCCTCAATAGATCCTTAAATATCTCTCATGCCTCGAAAAGTAATTCCGAGTCCAACTGTACAAAAGATGTCATCTCTTGAAGTAGCTTGGTCATCCTTCCTGGTGGAAATTAACGGACCAAAAATGACTTGATGAGCTATTCCAATGTCATGATCGAAGCACGAGGAAGGGTCTATAGCAACTGCTTGGCTTTATCCTTCAAGGAAAACAGGAATAGTTAGAGTCTAATAGCATCGTCGGAGACATTGATGATCTTTAGCATGTTGTAGACTTCAAAGAACCCTCCAATATAATGATTTGGATCCTCCTCTGGCAAACCATGGAACTATATTGACTGTTGAAGCATCTGCACAAATGCTGGCTTGAGCTCAAAATTATTCACAGCTACTTGTGGAAGAACGATACTAGATTGAGATCTATCAAGAGTAGGGCAAGCATAATTGGACAAGGTTCTCTGTCGATCCTCATATCTGCCATGATGTCTAACCGATCTCCTTCAACTCTCACTGTCAATGAACCTGTTTTAAACAATAGTGCTATTCTATGTTGCTTTTGCCTTCCACCACTTATGTCGATTTACCCTTGTGTGGTATAAACTGCAATCAAACAAAAGAAAAGAAATAAGAAAGAACAAAAATAAGAAAAATAAGAAAAAGAAGAAAAAATATGAAGGAAAATAAATGGCTAAAGTGAAAAAAACACGAAGTGTTCCTAATATCTCAATTATTCCCCGGCAACAGCCCCAAAAACTTGATAGGGACACAAAGTGTATGTGCCGATCGTGTAATAAAGTGCTAGAAAGCAGGATATTGGTCCACATGGAAGAATGAGATTACTAGTAGTAACCCTAATTCTGAAAATTAGCCTAACCAAACAAGTGATGTGTGTAAACAAAAGAAAGTAAAAAATAAGAAGTACATAATAAAAGAGTAGAGAAATCAGGGTAAAAGAATGATGTCCGGGCATAACATCCTTCGAGGATCTTATAGAGTACAAGATAAAGGTTGTCTAATCATGCAATCCGATTTGAACCGAGAGGTTTTCTAAATAATACTAAACCCATCTTTCAAGGGATGAAGAGTAACTAAATCAGTGCAATATTGATGTAATCACCACATAATCACATTAACAGTTTGTGAACCCTCAATGTGAGTTAACAAGAATTTCTTAAGTAGGTAATTTCCCTCATGAAGAGAATTACCCCTAATCCGAATACATAATAGAAATGTGATTTCTCCTATTCCACATGATTGCAAAGAGTACCAAAAATTCTCATTAACACACTTGGGAGAATTGAAGGAGACGAGGTCTCCAAAGTACCATATTTCTAGGCTTACTCACAATTCCCTTTAATCGCGGTATGTCTATATTAGATAGGTATTTCTACTCATCACAAAGCACATCGAGTATGATAACTAGATTTTAACTATGCCCAAACATCTAAGTAATTAGCCCTCTATTAATAGATAGCAGTCATCCAAACTATAAGACACGATGAGAATTAATGAAAACATAGGAACCCACTTCTCAGTCGAGCCAGAGATAGACCGCCAAAAACTCTAAAGAACCTTCTGCGAATGCCGCCAAGGTAAGCTTGACGACTACAATCTTCTTCCCTTTGATGTTGGATCCAAATCTCCTCCAAAAAGTCACCTATGGAACCCCAGCTATTCGCCTCCTTTCTTCCCTAACCTCGCCTCCAAGAAAAGAATCCAAGATTGAATAAAAGATGCCCTAAAATCCTCATCAGGTCTATTTATATTTGGCTACATACGGGCTGCTTACGGGTGTAAGGGTGTGGCCGTAAGGAGCAGAATATGGGTCACGAGCTTTACGGGAATACTTACGGCCGTAAGTCCCATCTGTAAGGTCTTCTGTTTGTGTTACGATACAGCTTATGGGCTGTAAGCACTGGACCATAAACCTCACTATGCTACCCTTGCGATCGCCCTTACGGGCGTAAGCTCCTCTAGATGGTCCTTATGGGCGTAAGTTCTGCCTATAAGATCCTCTGGTTTAGCTCTGAACTCCCTCTTACATGTATAAATATGCCCTCAAGGTTCTCTGGAAGATTCTTACGGCTATAATCCAGGCTGTAGCTGCCCGTAAGCTATGTTGTTTCCCTTGTCCTTATTCAATTAATACCGAGAGAGATGCATTTTCTTCGTTTTAGGTATGGAGTGCTTCTATTGGTTCTCTCTCGTCTTTAAATGCTACCAGAAGCCTGAGAATGCAAAACACCCTATGTTTAGCACCAAATTTCACAATATGATCCTAATACAAGCCTAATGAGTGTACAAAATAACATTAAATAATAACATATTGTACACTCATCAAATTACTTTCCAAAATTTCAAGGTTTCATCTCTAGATGAACTCAATCACTAAAATTGTAATTATCACAGATTGACAAAGAAAGTAATATCCTCAAGAACTCATACAAAAGTTGGTGAGACATTCATTCTCCAAGTGAGGCTAGAGTCCAAGGAACGCATGTGACCAATCTAATTTTTTTTTAAACTTAACATAATTAAAATCAACAGGAGCACTAGTTCACAATTTACAACCATTCAATTTCCATGACAACCATCAAACATTATGCTTCTCTAATCAAACAGTAACCATTTGATTGTGCTTGAATAGACAGAATTAAAAAAAAAAATTTGGTTTCCACTAAAAAGAAGATCAACAAAGCTCATTTCCCATCATTCCAATTTTTCATCCTTTCCACCATTTTCACTAAATCCCAACAAAGTCTTCTTGAAAAATCTAGTTCATTGTATATTCATCATCCTTCAAATCAACTAGTATCGCAAATCTATCAAACCCAAATCTTTTGAGCTTTCCAATTTGAGAAGATTCAATATTGCATATGCTAACCAATCACTCTTAAAAACAAGCTTAATCGAATTAGAGAAACAAGTATCACTCTAGTTTCAGTATGCTCAACCATAAATCCTCAACAAAGCACCAAATCTAAACAGACCAGTGAATATTTTCATATTGGAACCCTAAAAGATCAAGGAACCAAATCACAGGATTTTAGAAGTAAGAAAAACAAAAACAAAGAGAACAAAAGAAGTATTAGATAAATTAAAATTAAAGGAGATTTGTGCTGACCACTCTCCAAATTCTAGAACAAATTAAACAAAAAGAAGAAATCCTAACAAATAAGAAGTCAAAACAATAACGATTAAGAGATAAACAAATCAAAAAAGGGAAAGAGAAACCTACCCAAAATACTCCTAGATGAGCACTTGACAAGGGTGATTCTCTCGTCCTTACCACCAACACCACACGCAAACAGGGAGATATAAATGAGGCTAGGTCTCACTTTTCCTCAATGACAATCTAAATCAGGAGGTGAGAGATGGCTAGGGTTTCAAAAAAGATGACTGAAAACATAATATATAAAATTAAAAAAAATTAAACATAACTGCCCAATTAACATTAAAATTTTTAAAAAACTTTGGTAGGGCCCACACATACATGTCCACATATCCTTCTTCGGTGTTCTACTTAAAATTCAAGCTTTCATCCAATTCAATACGACATACATATCATAATTAGCCACTTTCAACATATATATGAAGAATGGGAAGGGAAATAATAAGGTTTAATTACCGTACAGGTCCCTGTAATTATGTATTTTCTGTCCTTTTAGTCTTTGTAATACTTTTAGGTACATTTAAGTCCTTATATTTGATCGAGTTGGGACTTTCTAGTTCGCGGCATAGATGGCATTAACTTTGCCGTTTCTTTTGCGCCGACATAACTTCTTTTATTACGAAAATTGGGGGACTAAAAAGTCCTTAATCGATCAAATATGAGGACTTAATTGTACCTAACGGTGAATGTGACTTTTTTATTACGAAATAGGGGGACTAAAAAGTCCCAACTCGATCAAATATAAGGACTTAATTGTACCTAACAACGAATATTTAAAACCATGCTAGCTCAAAAGAAACGGCGAAGATAACGTCATCTACGTCTCGGACTCAAAAGTTCCAACTCGATCAAATATAAGGACTTAAATGTACCTAAAAATATTACTATGACTAAAAGGGTAGAAAGTACACAATTACAGAGACTTGTATGACAATTATACCAAATAATAATAATAACCAAAAAAAAAAAAATCTGAATTGAGATTTATCATGAGTTATACAAACCAATCATGTCTTCAACAAGGTCACTTTCATGAGAAAATGGTTCTTTATAGGTGACGAAGCAGGGTATTCATTGGACGAGCAACCAACATGGGTTCCCTATAAAACATCCCTACAGTGTTTGTGCAGAGAGCACTTGGAATTAAAATGGAAGTAAATGTCTTGAGGCTTTTCATGCCGTTGGAGGAAAGAGACGAGCCACTCAGGGAGACAAATATTATGTTGTTCTCTCAATGATCAATTAGTTTCAACCTCTGTAGGTACTTCAGCTTCTACACACGCCAGCATTAGGCAATCCACAACATCTAGTAATCTTAAGGTAAGGAGATCAGATATCATTGAAACTCAGAAAACACCACCAATTTTCAAATCATTGATGTTGACATGACTTAAGCCTCCTGGAAGAGGCTTCAGCGTGTGGCACATGTGAATGACAATTTTCTTGAAATTGGGGAAAACCACAATAGCTTTCTAGTTTCCTTGTCGTCTTCTTCATTCAATGGCCATTTTCCCAGTTAGGCAGGTTCCACAATAACAGGCATTAAGCATAGGAAAGGCAGCTGAAGTTTCACCATTGCCATTGAGAAGTTAGCCAAGCTGGGGAAAAAGGGAGGACATGAAGTCAGCAAGATGGAAAATAGTCAGGTGAACAACAAGAGAAGCAGAAGAGATCCACATTTGATATTCACAACCAGAGACTTCGGCAAGCTTGTTCATCTCTTCTTAGTGGCAATGTCTTTTAGCATTAGGCATAGAAAATACTAATGCAATTTTGTTGGTTTTCTCCAAATTGTCGTTCAGGTGAGCTTTTCAAGTGTTAGTGACTCAGTAACTCTTACTAGTTGCATCGCTCCCCAACATTGAAGGAGAAAGCCAACACAACCTCAAAGGAGTGCTCCAGAGACAGCTTAGACTGCATAGCTTAGTTATGCTTCTAGAAAGGACGCACAAACATTCACAACATTCCATGACCCTGTTGAATATCAAGCAGATATATTTTTTTTAATTATTATAGACCAATATTTCAATACACATGAATTAAAAATTAAAATTGTCAGATATATCATATAGGTTCTGTGGTTACATTACTTGCAAAAACACTGAAGTCCGCCTCCAAAGCTTTGTTGGAGTAGCATTCATGGAGAGAAAGATCCTCATCGTGCTCCACTATATTTTCTCATATATATTTAATAATTGAAAGAAACTTTTGCAATTATTCAGAAACAATAATCAAAGAAGGAAATCAAATTCAAGAACTGACATGAAAGAACCTCGAACTTCTCGTGCAGTGCTCTTGATGCGCATCTTTTTGTTGTAAACGGTGGAAAGTAGAGGATAATGATTAATTCTAGCAAGCTGCAACAAGTACAAAGAGAGTATCAGGTCAAGTCACAAACAAAATAAAAGAGATCAGCAAGGATAAGGAGAACAAACTCAAAACATACAACATTTTGATCCCTTTGTTATATCTTTAATTGCTCATGCCTCTCTTGCATGTTTAGAGATCCACTCTCAAACAATTTTGTGGTTCTTTCATCAAGTCACTGCCATACAAATGTGTAAACCTTTTCTTTTTTTTCTTTGGCCCTCCAGTAAATATCAATGACATACCTTGGTTGAATAAGAATTTGATATGCTCGCAAGTTTTCAGGTCCTCGCATCTATGAACTTGACCACATATGAATATTTTCACGGTTACTAGAATCCAGGCTTCAAGATTGGTTTATTAGTTCATTGATTCTGAAGCTGTTGGAAGAGTGTTAATAGATAAAGTTTGAGAATGAATCAATTTCATTACTTTGACTTGTTGCCGATGGATTACACCATTGGTCGCCTGTCATATCCACATAGAGCCTGTTCAATGTTAATGGTGATATTTTGGTACACATAAATCAAAAGCAGAATTATGAGATACAATACAGAGGTTCTGTGGCATTTACTTTCACTGGAGAAAATGGGCTCCCCCTTGAGAGCTTCATGTAGAATTAGAGACGTGTCTCAGCATGCTCCATTGTATTTTCAGGCATTCTACTGGAAATTCCCACTCCCAAATACCTGCATATATAGATATATATTACTCAGTAGAAACTCATCATATGTTCAGAAAACTAAGTAAAAAAGGAAACAAATTATTAAACAAGTGTCATGCTACTCTATCAATCTCCAAAACTCACGGTGTGAATTAATTAAGAGGTAAGAAGTACAAGGAGATCATTTGAGTTTCAAGCTCAACTCACATTGAAAATTGAAGAAAGCATGATGAAGAAGAGAAACCCCAAAAGGAAAGCATGGCAGCATGCCTCTCTGTACTCTTGCAGGAACAGATATGGAATCAATGATCCACATAAATTATCATCTCAGATTGAAACCATGTAACTTGAACTCTCAAACTAGTGTGCAGGCCAATCATGATATTACATATTCTCTTTGCATACATGTTTACGCACCATTTCTCCTGTGAAAATTACAAATCATAATGTAGATACATAAATAAATCAAAGCAGATTCAAGAAATTATATATATATATATATATATGCAAAATTAGAGTTGCAATGAGCCATACCAGTCACGCATGTCTACATCTTGTTAAACTCACAAGCTTTCATCCGAGTCTTCGTCTGCATAAGCCACCACAGAAGGTAAACATCATAATTCTTGTACACAATATAAGTATTTAATTAATTATAAGTTACGAAACAAAAAAGAGAGATTTCATGAGTCATATATGTACCAGTTGATGTATCTTCATCAAGGTTGGTTTGGTAGGTATATGGTTCCTTGGTATACTTCAAGTACATGCTTCTGTAGTATGCCTGGACTTCCAAGCGGGGTATTTGCTGGAGGAAAACCCAATAGGGACACCCTTTCAAACATCCCTTCAATGCTTGTGCTCTACACCTCATATGCAAATAGAATTGATCGTCATGTGGCTTTTTGCGTTGTTGGAGGAAAGAAATGAGCCACTCAGGGAGACTCTTGTTCTTTTCATCAAACACTGTCAAGCTCTGCAGAGACTCAAGCTTCTCAACACACTCCAAAATTGGGCAATCACCAACTTGCAATTCTCTCAAGGTAGGGAGATCAGAGACTCTCGAAAGACTGTGAGCTCCTTCAATTAGCAATGTTTGGATGCTAGCCTGATTCAAGTCTCGTGGAAGAGCTCTAAGCTTGCGGCAGTTTCTAATTGAAATGGCAATGAGACGAGGGAAGAGCAATGGCTTTTTAGTTTCAAGCTTGTTGTCTTCCTCTTCACTGATTAGTGACCATTCCTCCAAATTAGTCATGTTCCTGAGTTTTAAGTATTCAAGCTTGGGGAAGGCACTTTCTTCATGTTTTCCATTACCAAGAAACTCAAAGCCGATTGATACTACTGCAGTTGCTCCTTCTATCTTCAGATAGTTGAGCTGGGGCAGTTGGCCAAGTTGGGGAAGCTGAGGGCAGTTGCAGCAACCAATAAGGTGCAAACCAGTTAGATCCTGAAGAGTAGTATTGATGGAAGTGGATGTCATCCACTTTGGATATCTTGCCCCAAAAAAATTGTGAATCAATAGATCAGTAAGGCCTGGCGAAGGGGATAGCTCATCAAGGATTTGCACAATCTTGTCCATCTCTTCTTGTTGAATATGTTCACTAGTGCTAGATGTGCAACGAAGAATTAAGGTTTCTGAGACGAGGCTTATTTGAGAGCATCGAAACACTTTGCCCTTTTGCTTTCTCCAAGTTATCTATTCCAAGGTGACTGAGATTTTTCAGCATCTGAAGCTCTTCTAGCTCACATCCCTCTCCACTGTCACTACCATTGTCTCCAATGATGAATCCAGACAAATAATTAAGATGTTCCAACTTGGCAATTCCCTTGGGCACATAATTTAAAGGAGTATCTTCGAGATTAAGGTGTCTTAGATTGCATAGCTTAGTTATACTTCTAGGAAGGTTATGTAAAGATCGACAATCACTGAGCAACAAGAATTGCAAGTTAATGAGGTTTCCCAAAGAATCTGGTAGTTCACATATACGTGTTTGATTTAGATTAAGAAGCCTTAGGTGTACTAAATCACCAATACTATCAGGGATATTCTCAATCTTGTAACCATTGAGGATCAATAGACGTAAACGCATGAGACTTCCAATCACTTGTGTGTTCATCAAACTTGAAGGAGTCAATAACGATAAACTTCTAAGGCAATCAAGATGTTGAACAGTCATGTTTTCCCTTGTACTTAACACTGTCAAACGCCTTACTCTTATTAGTGAATTAGTTTGTGCATCTTGTGGATCTCCTACAAAGCTTTCATCACCTGCTAGAGATTGAGCAAGACTGCGTAATAAATCATGCATTGTGCATGCAGACATATCAAGATACAATGGATGAGGTTGTAAGAAACTCCTCCTGATTAATTCCACGTAATAGTCTTGAGCAACAGCCTCCATAGAAGCATTTCCACTTGGTTTTACAAACCCTTCTGCGATCCATTCAAGAACAAGTTCTTCACGCTGAAATTCACGACCATGAGGCTTAAGAGAACAATAAAGGAAACAATGTTTAAGTGGTGAAGGTAAGGCTTCATAACTCAAATATAGTGCTCCTTGTAGCTCTTCTGGAAGACCTGCAATAGTCCAAGCATCGCTGTTAAGTACATCCTCCCATTGTCTCTTATTTTGATCTTTTGTTGTAAGAACACCGGCAATAACTTTAATCGAGACTGGAAGACCATCGCATTTGTCAACGATTTGCAACCCAATATCCTTCATTCTTTGCATATCACTAACATCATTGTCTGTGAAAACTTTTTTACAGAGTAATTCCCAACCAAAATCCAAAGACAATTTATTAACATTGTGGATATGAATTGCCCCCATTCTCATAGCAGCATTTCTGTCTCTTGTGGTAACCAAGACTCTACAATTTGTTGTTGCTATTTGTATTAGATTTTTAATTAAATCAATCCATACACCTGCATCCCAAACATCATCAAAAACCAAGAACAAACTCTTCCCATGCAAAACATTAGAAAGTACTTTTTGTAACTCTTCAATTGTTGTGGACTCTCCATAACTATGCCCAATATTTCTTATGATTTCTTTCAGCAAGTCAGTCTTTGATGTTGGAGATTTTGAAACCCAAATCCACGAATGTAACACAAAATGATCATTTATCTTTGAATCATTATATATTTGTTGTGCAAGTGTGGTTTTGCCTATACCCCCCATGCCGACAATGGCAAAAAGACGACATTTCTGTTCATGAGGATGGACTAATAATTCAACAAGGCTCTTAGTTGCATCTCTAATATCCCATCCCACGATGTCAGGTTCAGGTAAGGAGGAACTTTGGAGGGAAGAAGACACATTAATGACATATGTATCATCATTTGATTTAGTAGAAGTTATGAAATTAAACTTATCCTTATCCTCAGATATCTCAGTTAATCTATTATTGAGATTTGTAATTTTATCAGCAATCTCATAGCGAAAAGGCAAATTGCGCACACAAGAGAGAAGAGGAAAGGTACAGCGCACCCGTGTTGAAGCAGAACTTGACACAGCTGGAGAGTGATGATCATCTTGCAAGAGTCCAGTGCCTTGTATCATGCAAAGATCAATGATATCATCGGCATCATACATAAAATCTTTCAACTCATCGACCCATCCTTTGGCAGTCTCGTCTTGGATCCTTCTCTTCTCCGCATCCTTGAGCACAAGTGCAATCCTCTCCATCCTTCGACGAAGCTTTTGGAGTTCATCCTTCACTCCTAAGACCTTGATGGCCTTCTCTTCAATGACATTTCCAAGCCTCTCCAGCAGCTTTCCAGCAAATGCGTCCACAATCATCGCCATGATCTCTTCACCAAGAACAGCTCTCCGATGATCACTCACAAGTTATGATGATGAGCCAACCTCTGAAACGCAACATATAAGGTTCTGTACAGAGATCCAATTATTAGAATACTACCACTTGCACACCTCCAAAGAAATAAACAAATTGGAGATCCAATTATTAGAATACTACCACTTGCACACCTCCAAAGAAATAAACAAATTGGAGATCCAATTATTAGAATACTACCACTTCCACACCTCCAAAGAAATAAACAAATTGTTCAACTCCCAATGCTGAGAAAATTTCCCCTTAAAATATATTATTAAAACATTTTATTTTATCCCCAAAATTGGTCTGGTCAATGAAATGCAGGTCACTTCTTGGGCACTTTGAATGTTAAATTAAATTCATTATTCAACTTGTACATACTTAAAGGCTTACCACTTCAAAAATCATTCAACTTGTAAATCACTGAACAATAATGCATCATGTTATATTACAATAATGACACCGTACCAATTACTCACATGGTTTAAGATATATTTTGTTAAATAAACATGATGAATGAGCTGTGTGACAGCTCTTGTATCCCTTGGAAGTAATTAAAAAATCATTCGACTCGTACATCATTGAACATTAATGTTTCATATTATATTACATCAAGAATTAATTTCTTCTTGCTCGATCAAGCATAGGGAGGGGCACACTTATGTTTTATTTTCAAGAAACTCAAAAATTTTTTGATAAAAATTTCATTATTTGGATACATCTATGTAGATTATGAAGATTGACTGTTTGTACCATATGGTTCTGGATCTTCTTGATTAGGTTTGCAAGTGTTTGCATTCTCCTCGTTAGTTTTTAATTCCACTCCATTCTTTATTTTTAATAACTGAAGATTCTATTATGCATTCTTGAAGATGTTAACTCTGGACTGTATATGAAGAAATGGCTAATAACAATAAACAGGAAAGGAAGACAATGAAGATTTATAGTCATGAATCATAGTATAGTATATATATATATATATATATATCTTCTTTAATTTGCAAGACTACAAAAAATGTTTATATATGTTATCATATGAAAACTAGAAATGCAATTTGCTTTAGGATTTAATATGTGATAGAATTTTGTGATGAGCTCCAGATCGAGCATCATATCAAATTTGCATGTGTTGGATTATAAGAATAAACATGACTGTATGCATAAATAACAACGTTTTATAAGAATAAACATGCCTAAAAAATATAGTCAGAAAAATAATTTATGCACAAAAATATAATTATACATGCAAATTTTTCAGACGTTTAATTTGGTCTCTTTTTATAATTAATTAGATAATGATAATATATAATAACAAATAAAAGCCTCAAGAGAATTTATGTTGGTATGAAGAAAGACATAACCCAAATATAAGTGAGATTTATTCAATCTCAATCACCCAAAAACTGTTAGAAATGTACAACAACAACAGACTGATGAAGAAAACATATATATTCATTATATATTGTCTGAGAATTTTACAACAATAAAAATAATTTAAACAAAAAGAAAGAAAGAAATGGAATCGAGTTGGTGTTTGATGCAGGGCTGTAACCATACCTTTTTCAAATGGAAGCCAAGGTATTGACTAAGACAACAACTCTTATATGTACCCCAAGTCCGAACATGGCTTTTGTTAATAAAAAAGAGAAAAGACAACAGTTAGAAGCATTAACTTAACTAGCATGGTAAAATAACTAAAAGCATTATCTTACATTTTGAGTTTATCTATATATATATATATATTTATTTATTTATATATTGACGAACAAGTGTACTTTCATACTTGTTTTGTAATTAGTTCATTGGATTAATTAATTTAAGTTTACCAAACTTGCTGGAATTCACACAAAACTAACAAGTAAATCAAAATTGTGCCTTTGTTTCTATCATGTTTGTTACTTTTGGCTGGAGACGAAAAATAATACTGAATTTATTTGAATACATCAATGTGAAAAATAAAATAAAACTAAAATAAAACCTTGCTTGAGATTCAATCATGTCAAGTGAATTGTTGACTAATAGATGTCCATACATGCTTGTTCCAAGAATCTATAGTTTCATGTATAATCAGAGTTAGGAAAACATTTGAGTCAATCATTTACCCAAACAATCACATTAAGTGTTACCTTTAAAAATCTAATTTAACTTAAAATAAATGATGAAAAGTGAATGAAAACAAAACCATGGCCTATAAGAATATTATCTCATTTTACAATTGGATAAATAATATTTGAATAGAAAAACCTACTTCCAAAAAAGTACATAATGGAAGGAAACTACATAATGAAATTTGTAATGTATCAAAAACTGTTGACGCAAACTCCTCCCTTGCTTTTGATATTCATCGTGGGAGATAATCAAGAAACAATCTAAGGGTTCTTCAACGATGGTGGCCGTGAGGAAGCAAGCACTTCGGCAAAGCTTCGAGACCTTGCAGATGGAGGATGGCGAAAGTGTTCAAAGTTAAGTGTTACGGATCAATGGCGCCGGTCACCACACAGAACACTCTCTGTTGAAGAGAAGAGGAAAACTAGAACAGAAGAAGAAGCAGCAAAGAAACACGGTCAAAGAAAAACAATTTGACTCTCTGAGAATAGCCAATGAGCAAACATCACTCACTAGTATTAATATATTCAAAACAACATTGACTGACAACTAAACCACAAACTTATAATCCCATTGGTTAATGTAAACCACTAGTTGTGTCTCCATTGGTCCACCACCTTAAACCTGATACTATTTAATAATCAAAACACTTAACAAAAGCATTCACATATTAAAACTTCAGTACAGCAACCATCTCCATATACCCTGTCGTCCTTACATTCACCCTGCAGCCCATACTTGATCAGAAGACCACCTCCACCTGCACCCATTGTGATGATCATCCTGATCCGACCATGCTTCAATCACTATGCAGCATTGTCCACACCAACACCCTCCCTTGATTGGAGCATCCTGACCCCCAGCTCTGCTCGCATCTTCCTATGCTTGTCTGCAGGTAGGGGCTTGGTGAAGACATGTCGCTAGCCCGGTTGCCCTCGTATTGCAATGTTGCAAAGTTATCACTCCATCTGATACCAAGCTCCGGATAAAATGGAACCTAACATCGATGTGTTTGGTTCTTCCATGATATGCCGGATTCTTTGCAACAGCTATGGCAGATTGATTGTCACACCAGAGTACTGATGAACCTTTACATTTTCTCCCACAATCAACTAGAATTCTTCTCAACCATACCAATTGACATGCAGCTGAAGTCGCAGAGATGTATTCAGCCTCCGTTGTTGACAATGCCACCACGTCTTGCTTCTTTGACGACCAGGTCACTGCACATGATCCAATCCTGCAAAGCACACCGGAGGTGCTCTTCCTATCACATACAGAGCCCCCCCAATCACTATCAGTATATCCTTCCAAGCACCCATTGCTTGCACTGGAATAGAATAGTCTAAGTGATGCAGTTCCTGCTAAATACTTCACTACCCGCTTGGCTGCATTAAGATGTTCAATGCTTGGCTTACTCATAAACCTTGATAGAAAATTAACAGAATAACAAATGTCTGGCCTTGTATACACAATGTAGAGAAGTTTTCCTAATAGTCTTCTATACATTGTAGGATCTGTTAATTCACCACCTTCTTCAGCTGTGAACTTTTCATTAATTGCCATTGGAGTATCCACATGCCTGTACTGCTTCATATTCATTTGTGATACTAAATTTTCAATGTATTTCCTCTGAGAGATGGAAATTCCAGTACTTGATTGATGTATTTCCAAACCAAGAAAGAATTTGATTAATCCCAAGTCTGACATATCAAAGGTTCTCATCATCTCATCTTTGAACTGATTAATCAGATCTTGTGATCCACTTGTGTATACCATGTCATCAACATATAGGCTAATTAAAATGCAGTTCCCTTCTTCATCTTCTTTTCTATATAAAGTATGTTCAGTTTCATTCCTCACATACCCAAATTGCCTGAAATGATTGTCGATTTTACTATACCATGCTCTTGGCGCTTGCTTGAGCCCATAGAGTGCCTTCTTCAGTCGATACACAAGGTGCTCCTTGCCTTTGATCTCGTAGCCTTCAGGCTGAACAACATAAATCTCCTCAGAGATTTCTCCATTTAGGAATGCTGAGCGAACATCAAAATAATACACCAAGTACCGAGCCTGAGCAGCAATCGCTAGGATAATTCTTATGGTCTCAAGTCTAGCCACAGGTGAGAAGACCTCTTCATAATCCAAGCCGTATTGTTGCACATATCCTTTAGCTACCAGCCTCGCCTTGTGCTTCTGAATTTCTCCATCAGCTCCAAATTTGGTTTTATACACCCATTTGAGACCCACAGCCTTCTTTCCTGATGACAATTTAGCTAGCTTCCAAGTGTTGTTCCTCTCGATTGCGTTTATTTCAGCATCCATGGCCACCTGCCATTCTTTGTATTTTACTGCATCTCTAAATCCTTGTGGATCTGCAACATGGAGAGCAAATGCACAGGAGTTATACACATCAGTTAACAGTCTAGTCTTCCTCGGTGGAGTTTCATCATTGGACTCTCTTGATACATTAGAGTTATCAGTGTCATTCCTGGCGTTTGAAAGACATCCACCTCCACTTGTCTCCTTTTCACATGAACTACTGGAGATAGTATCTTCAGTGCCATTTGAATCTTCCAATGCTACCACAGAACTATCTTTGTCTGCTTCCCATTGCCACCTAGAATTCTCATGAAAGATCACATTTCTGCTCACTATTATATTGGATGTTACTGGATCAAACAACCTATAAGACTTGGACTCCGAACTGTAACCCAATAGCACACACTTCACTGATTTGTCATCCAGCTTCTTTAATTTTTGTGAGGGAACTAGAGTGAACACCGTGCTGCCAAACACCCTGAAATGACTCACATTCGGCTTCTTTCCATACCACACCTCATATGGTGTCTTGCCTTCAAGAGCTTGAGTTGGTGACCTGTTTATCAAGTACACTGAAGTCGCCGTTGCCTCAGCCCAGAACTCCATTGAGAGACCTCCATCTTTGAGTAGACACTTAGCCATCTCCACAATCGTCCGGTTCTTGCGCTCCACTACACAATTTTGTTGTGGTGTATAGGGAGCCGAGAACTCCCTTCTAATCCCGAGTCCTTCGCAATATTCATTGAAAGCTTGCGAAGTAAATTCACCTCCTCTGTCGCTCCTCAAGGTCTTCAGCTTGCTTTCTGTCTCTCTCTCCACCGATGCATGAAACCTCTTGAAATGCTCAAAGGCTTCTCCTTTTCTCTTCAAGAAGTATACCCAGCATTTCCTGCTATAATCATCAACAATAAGAAAAAAATACTTGTTACCTCCCAAGGATGTTGTGCTCATCGGCCCGCAAATGTCCATATGCACCAACTGTAAGCACGATGAGGTTCTCCTGGATTTAGTTGCTGGAAATGCCCCTCTTGCATGTTTACACATGGCACACTCTTCACATTGTGTCACATAACTTAACTTAGGCAATCCAATAACATTCTCCTTCTGTGCAAGAGTCTCCAAACTTCTATAGTTTAGATGCCCGAATCTCCTATGCCACAGCTCAGACAAGTTATGCTTTGCCATTGCTAGATTCAACCTCTCCACTCTTGCAAGATCTAGAGGAAACATGTTGTTGTTTAGCCTTGGAATTTCAACCACTTGCTCCCTTGTGTGATCATCATTGATAACACACTTGTTACCTTGAAAAATAACCGAGTACCCTTTGGTTAGAAGCTGCCCAACACTGAGCAAATTGTGAGCCAGCCCCGAAACCAATTGTACTCCTTGAAGCTGTTTGAATTCACCATTCGACATACATATGGTTACGGTTCCCACTCCAAGTACTTCCATTTCTTTATCGTTGCCAAGACGTACAGTAACCTTCAGAGATTCATCCAGACTAGAAAACAAGTTTCTCTTGCCCGTCATATGATTAGAACACCCCGAGTCTACCAACCAAACCGAGGTTGATGTTTCACCTGCATCAGTGCTAACCATGAAGACATTCTTCACATCTCGTTCCTCCACGACCAATGAAGCTCCCTTCTCAGGTTGTTTGCTTCTTTCCTTACACTCCGCCTTAACATGACCATACTTTTTACAATGGAAACACTAAATGTTAGCTTTAGAATTACCACCTTGACCTCTTGACCACCTGCCTCTCCCTCTTCCTCTGAAGAAACCTCTTCCACGTCCTCGCGGAGAGCTCCACCCACCAGTTGTGCTAGAGCTTCCTTTCTCCTTGGACTGAAAAGATGAGCCATCACCCTTCACATATAGTGCCTTCTCACTGGCCTTCCCCGCAGATCTGTTAACCCTGAACTCATGGGCTTGGAGTGACCCATGAGGCTCGTCAAGGGTGAGCGTTGGCGAGTCCCTGGATTCTTCCATCGCGACAGCAACGTAGTCGAACTTTGGTGCCAAGCTTCGCAACACCTTGGACACCACCTCTGACTCCGAGAGCTTGTGTCCGAGGCCTCTCACCTGGTTTACTATCGCAACAACCCGTGCCCAATAACTTTGAACACTTTCGCCATCCTCCATCTGTAAGGTCTCGAAGCTTTGCCGAAGTGCTTGCTTCCTCACGGCCACCATCATTGAAGAACCCTGAGATTGTTTCTTGATTATCTCCCACGCATCGTGAGCCGTCTCAGCCTCTGCAATTTTGTCAAGGACCAGCCCATCTACTGCTTGTTGTATGAGACACCTGGCCTTCGCATCTCTCTTCTTACTCTCCTTCTCCTTCCCTTCATCCTCTCCCTTCGGCATTCCATTCTCCACCAAATCCCAGAGATCCTGAGACTGAAAAACTGTTTTCATTCTCAAACTCCATCTCCCATACTCTTCGCCTTTGAAGATCGGGACACAGTGCTGTGTGAGACTCACCGGAGCTTCGCTCGTCATGACCTCCTGCAAGCTCTGATACCACACTGTTACGGATCAATGGCGCGGTCACCACGAGAACACTCTCTGTTGAAGAGAAGAGGAAAACTAGAACAGAAGAAGAAGCAGCAAAGAAACACGGTCAAAGAAAAACAATTTGACTCTTTGAGAATAGCCAATGAGCAAAGCGAGCACTCATCGGTATTAATATATTCAAAAACAACATTGATCGACAACTAAACCACAAACTTATAATCCCATTGGTTAATGTAAACCACTAGTTGTGTCTCCATTGGTCCACCACCTTAAACCTGATACTATTTAATAATCAAAACACTTAACAAAAGCATTCACATATTAAAACTTGATGACGAGCAACCATCTCCATATACCACACGTCAGTCCTTACATTCACCCTGCAGCCCATACTTGATCAGAAGACCACCTCCACCTGCACCCATTGTGATGATCATCCTGATCCGACCATGCTTCAATCACTGTGTAGCATTGTCCACACCAACAATATTCACCATATGCAAACAAATTCTTTTTTTTTTGGATGAACCACATGCATTAGAAACAAATTCTCTTTCTAAATGGCGTAGGACATGCACAATAATTAAAAGAATATATAAGATCCATCTTTCTTAAAAAACTAAGCATATTTCAAATCAAATGTTTAACTCCAAGTTCTAAATCACAAACTCTACATTCAACAAAGAGCTTTAGAAATGCTCGAAGTATAATTAACAGCAACTCAAACATTAATTGAAACTAAGCAAGGAATTTCGAAAATCTCAAAGATCATATGGTTAAAGGCCTGGCTGCTAAGAGCAATATAAACCGTAATAACATGGGAAATCAAACATGAATAAGAATCTCCCAATTAACCAATAGGTACTATTTGCACTTTAAGATTTACATAATTAAAAAATTAAATTAAATTAAATGATGAGATTTCAACAATTTGATTGTGTCCTGCTGTAAATGTCAGTGCTAAAATTCAATGTACAATTCTAAGAAAACTTTGATTCTCAAGTCTTACATGCACAGTAAACATGATTCAATGGAGAAGCAGTTCAAGAACATAATAAAATCATATAGTTAAAGAGATAAAATTATTCTTCAAAGTATAACATGAAAAACATAATTAAAATCCTAACAATACCATTACTACAGAAAGATGACGATCCCAACTTTATAATAGCTTGCAATGAAATCCCTCTTTGATATATTATATTTTCCAGATAACCAAGACAAATTTCTTTAATAATTTGTGAGATGAGCAAAATAAACTTCCCCGGTTTCCTTCCCCGGTTTGGTAAGGAACCCTGCTTCCTCATTCCACTTGGAGGGTGGTTTCTTTGGTCTTTCACTCCTCTTGGAAGGTCGAGGAAGATATGCTTAAGCCATGTGAACTACTTTTGTTGGAATTGCCATCTTGGAGGAGCCTCATAACTTTCTCCATGAAATCTGAACCCAAGCTCTCATCCCCTGAGTCTGCAGAGGATAAGATCTCAGAGACTGATCTTTGTAGTTGCACTGACTGAGGATCAATAAACTTTCAAATATGAACAGGGGAAGTACTCATTTTTCACTCTCATCCTATTCTTGTTTGCATTGCCTTGCATATTTATCTTTTATACACATTGAGGACAATATATGATTTAAGTGTGGGGGAAGGGTTTAAGATTCATTGTTATTCTTCTACTTTCCAAGTTGTGACTTATGATGGTACATTTTGAAATTTAGTGGGAGTTTCATAGTATTAGGGTGGACACATGCGAGTTTGTTTCTTTTAAGTTATATTTTTTTTAGTTTGCACTTTATGTTTGGTTATTCACTTAATTAAAGCACACAACTTCTCTATTGTAACAACTTAGGCCGTGTATGACTTTGTATAGTTTATTTCATTTTACTTCAAGTGGTTTCATGTGAGAAAAGTTTTGCAAATTTGAAAGAATTTGTCTGATAAAGAGAAAAATGTAAAACGACAAGAAAACTTTCAAATATGAACCGGGGAAGTACTCATTTTTCACTCCCCTCCTATTCTTGTTTGCATTGCCTTGCATATTTATCTTTTATACACATTGAGGACAATATATGATTTAAGTGTGGGGGAAGGGTTTAAGATTCATTGTTATTCTTATACTTGCCAAGTTGTGACTTATGATGGTACATTTTGAAATTTAGTGGGAGTTTCATAGTATTAGGGTGGACACATGCGAGTTTGTTCCTTTTAAGTTCTAGTTTTTTTAGTTTGCACTTTATGTTTGGTTATTCACTTAATTAAAGCACACAACTTCTCTATTGTAACAACTTAGGCCATGTATGACTTTGTATAGTTTATTTCATTTACTTCAAGTGGTTTCATGTGAGAAAAGGTTTGCAAATTTGAAAGAATTTGTCTGATAAAGAGAAAAATGTGGGCATGGAAAAGAGCTACCCCTAGTAGTTGTGTGAAGCTACTCTTGATAAGTCAGATACTGTGTATGCCCTAATGAGAGAAAGAGCTACCTTTTTAGGAGAGTAAAAGCTACCATGTTCTAGTAAAATATGTGGAAAAGCTATCTCTATTAAGCATAAAAGCCACTCTACGAGCCCTAGTGAGAAAGGGCTACCTTAGGAGTTGTTTTACATTCTCATGCTTGGGCAGCACTTAAAGATAAGAGAGAACCAAAATAAGCACTCTATACCTAAAATGAAGAAGATTGAGCTCTCTCAGCATTAATTGAATAAAGACAAGGTAAACATGATGGCTTATGGGTAGCTTACAGCCTGACTTACGCCCGTAAGCATCTTCCAAAGAACCTTGCGGGCATGCTTATGCCTATAAAGGGGAGTTCTGATGCAAACCAGAGGACCTTACGGGTTGGACTTACGCCCGTAAGAAGCATCCAGAGGAGCTTATGATCAAAGCTTACTCCCGTAAGGGCGGTTGAAAAGGTAGCACAATGAAGCTTACGGTCCAGCGCTTATGGCCGTAAGCTGGACCGTAACACAGACAGAAGACCATGCGGATGGGACTTATGGCTGTAAGTGTTCCAGTAAGGCTCATGACCCATTTTCTTCAGCTCCTTACGGCTACGTTCTTATGCCCGTAAGCAACCGAGTATAAATAGACTTGATGAGGATTTTAGGGCATCTTTCGTTCAATCTTGGATTCTTTTCTTGGAGGTAAGGTTAGGGAAGAGAGGAGATGAATCTCCAGGGCTCCATAAGTGAATTTTTGGAGGAGATTTTGATCAAACATTAAGGGGAAGAAGATCATAGTCGTCAAGCTTACCTTGGCGACGTTCACAGAAGGTTTTTTGGAGTTTTCTGATGGTCTATCTTCGACGTGATTGAGAAGGGGGTTTTTATGTTTCATTAATTCTCATTGTGTCATATAGTTTGGATGATTGCCCTCCATTAATGAAAGGCTAATTTCTAATATGTTTGGGCATAGTTGAACTCTAAGGTTTATATTTTGACATTAGTTGTGGATTTATGTGATTTATTTGTTTTCTTTATTACAATCCATTCTATTTGAATCTAATTGTGTGTTTGAATGCTTAATTGCTAATGTGGCAAAAGCCCTAGTTATCATACTCGATATGCTTTGTGACAAGTAGAAATACCCATCTAGCATAGTCATATCGCGATTAGAGAGAATTGTGAGTAAGTCTCAAAATATGGTACTTTAGAGACCTCATCTCCTTCAATTCTTCCGGAGTGTGTTAATAAGAAATTTTGTGTTCTTTGCAATCATGTGAAATAGATTTTAAGAGAAATCGCAATTCTATTTTATATTCGGATCAGGGGTAATTTCTCTTCATGAGAAAAATTACCTACTTAAGAATTTGTTGTTAACTCACATTGAGGCTTCATGGAGTGTTAATGTGATTGTGTGGTAACCACATCATTACTGCACCAATTTAGTTACTCTTCACCCTTGAAAGAGGGGATTAGTATAATTTAGGAAACCTCTCAGTTCAAATAGAATTGCATGCTAGGACAACCTTTGTCCCGCACTCTATAAAACCCTAGAGGGATGCTATACTGGGACATCGTTCCTTTCCCCTAGTTTCTCTACTCTTTTATTCTGTACTTCTTGTTTTTACTTTCTTTTGTTCACACACATCATTTGTTTGGTTAGGCTAATTTCGGAACTAGGATTACGATCGACACATACACTTGCATGCCTATCATAATTTGATCATTTGCATATTTTTTCTTTTCTTTTTAAAAGTGTAGGTTATCCAATGGGGTTACTATTAGGTTAAAGGTAAGAATGGCTATGCATCGAATGCTCAATGTGTTTATTTTGAATCTCTGTGTTTCATTTATATATATATAATGGATGGTTGGAATTGCTCTCCAATTCTGCCATCCAATTCTTAACATATATATATTAATACACACACATATAATTATATTTTCATTGTTGGTTGTTTTAAAGTTCTTTGCTTGTTATTATAAGAGCTAGTTCATTGGACAACCTTGTTATAAATAGTTGTCAGAATTGTTGGCAACCACTGGCCCATCCTATGTTTGTAGTGGTGTCTTTGGCTATGTGCTTGCTTTTTAGTGCCTTGAAACCTTAATGATTGTTAGCCGATGGTTATCTTATATAATTAAGCTTTGGAATCTAAGTAAGATGTAATGTTCATGTTTTAGGGTCTTTGTTCAGATTTTGATTTTAGTGTCCGAGTGGATTCTAAAGTTTCGGGATTACTCCAGATATGTAATTCACATATATATATATATATATATATATATATGCAAATTTCTGATTACCGATAATGGTCTACATAATTATTTAATTAATTTGGGTTTTACTGTTAAAACCATTCATACACTATTACTCATTTGCTTTTTGGGTTAAATTATAGGAATATGCGGATTAATGATACTTTTCTGAATTAGCTTATTTCTTTAATTTATGATTATATTTTTGAATTATCTAGATTATTCAGTTATTTGATAATTTTTACAAATTATCGGTTCAAGTTTAAATAATTGATTATTTTGATATTGAAAAAAGGGATCATTCGAGTACTGATTGTCTTTTTGCTTGCCGATTACTCTGTACTTGTTTGGCCTTGATTTTGATAATTGTTATTTTACGAACATAAAATATTTTGACATAAAAATTAGTCCACAATTTAATATAATGCACTAACCCTGTCACTGGGGGTTAAACACTGACCGTGTCGACATGTATTTTTGACTTAAAAACTATAGTTTCACATTATTCCATCGGTGAATAATAACGGCCTCTAAAATTCTGGCTCGGGTCACCAAGGTTAAACAAATGAACTCTGAAATTTTGACTTGGGTCACCGAGTTTAAATATATGAATTATGATGTTTTGTTTTGGCATTAGTTATTTGGGGGACATATATGCTCATTCATTTTGATAAATTATATTTATTTGAAACATTCTGATTTCTATGTTTTAATTCTGATTTATGTGTTTTATTTCTGATATTTATCGTACAATGTCACACTTAAGTATGATTTTGAAAACACTAAGTTTTTATGTGATCTCGCTATTTTTTTTAGTGTGTGCTTACTGGATTGTCAAGCTCATAAACAGTTGTTTTATCCTTTTCAGATCAGGAGTAAGTGTGTAGTGGATAGCTTTGCGGGGTCTGTTGAGCAAACACTAGTGGTTAGCATGTAAACAATTCTTCTGCTTGTGAACTTGGAACTTTTTATTTGTTTTAAACTTCAACTCTTGTATTTGTAGTTTTCCTTTTATCAGTAGTTGTAAACCTAGCTATCATATCCCTTGAATTCTTTTGCTTTTGTAAAGTTTGTACTTTGTTACTTTATATGTTGTAAGATAGATATTGAGGCCTTCTATGCCCACTTGGTCTCGGCCTTGCGGGTATGCCGCCATTTGTCGATGCATTGAGGCCGGTGAAGCCGGTTCAGGGTGTGACAGTATGACTGGTATATATGATTATATATTTAACCTTGCCTATACACTATTTGTTTTGAAGTATGTATTTATCTTGAACCGGGTTTTGGTGGATATTGCGTGCAACTATATATATTTATGCAATGAATGGCTAAATCGATCCCGTGGTTATAATTCAATCTGATGAAAAGGATTTATGCTCAAATATCTTCAACTCATATCCCAACAACTACTGCAAATGATGTTGTGATAAAGAATGGATTCTAAGCTTCACAAGAAGGAAATGCATGTATATTTGGAAGAGATCTTAAATTTTAGAACATAAAAACTTGTGAGAATTTTTTTTTTTTTGAAAACTTGGATAAACGACTATCGTTAAAAATCAAATGAGAACAACAAGAACCAACTTGCGAGAATTTTGAGTTTGAATTCAATATGATGAGGTCTGTTGTTCTTACGAATGAACTGCATGCAGTTTGATCTTTGAAATGGAATTATATTTCGCGCACCAAATATTGATGTAGCTTTTTTATTTTCTATGTTTTTGTCATCCATTAAATTATGGATTTTTTTCTCTTAATTTCTCAATCTGTATCGAGTTTTTTGGGTTAAAAGTAATGCAAGTAAAATTACAATGTAAGTGAAAATGCTATATTTTAAATTACGTCATTGTTGTTTGGTTTGTTGTAACTAGCAATGTCGTATTTACTTTTTTATTGTTTGATTTAATGTAAGTTGGAGGGTACAATCACTATGTAAGTGGAGTGACGAGTTAGCCCTATTATCAATTAAGTGGAGTGATGCATTACCCTATTATCTATTATTAGCATAAAGTATTTAAGATTTCATTATAAAATTAATTTAATAAATTATTTATTAAATTTAAAAAATATTTAATAGTTTTTAAAATTTATTACTTAAAATTTTTTTATTATTAAATTTTAAAAGCACTTAGTTTTATTAAAGTATTTATTAAATATTTTTTTATTATTATATGTTTTTATAATTAAATATAAGATAATTTTAGTGGTAAGATAACCATGTGAGTGGATGCCACTTACTTTACGACTTTTCAACTTGCAACAAATTTTGTTGTAAGTTGAAATACCGTAAAAGTGAGTGAGATACAAGTTGTTTACATCCATTTACATGTATGTTAGACTTTACATTAAACTAAAGAACCATTTATATATAAAACTACTTACATTACAATCACTTATAGCTACTTACAAGCAACAAAAGCAAGACCCTAAATTGGAAATGGGTGTGAATATTTTGTAGATTCTAAAAGGCCATATTCGACCTTCCTATACAGAGTTCTTAGATTTGAATTGAAGTTCTAATTAACCGCAGAAGAAATAGAAATTTTTATTAGAATATTATGTTTTCATCCTTTCAGGTGCATTAATTTAGCACTCATGTATTAGTGATGTTGTTGTAAGCCGTGGATTGGGATCTAGTCATGAGACGATTTTGCTTGGGTTTTCTATGGGAGGCTATGGTGAGAAGATATAGCTTAAGAAAAAATAGAGAACTTATCTGTCACAAATGAATAAACTTTTTACTTGTCTTTCTTCATTAAATTTAGTCTTTAAATAACAACCTAAATAATTAGTGTAGGTAGTTCATAATAATGGGGATTATAATCACTTTATCACATGACTTAAATATAAGGAAAAATAAAAAATTCTTTCATAATTGAATTCTAGAATAATTATTAATTAAAATCATCTTTATTTATTACCTTAGCTTGCATTCGCTTTACTGTAGCCTTGATTCTATAGTTCTTGTTTTTTTACCTTTTTGTAAAAGTGGATTAATAAGTGCTAAACTGACCATATTTTCTATATCATTTACATTGTATTTTGCATGAAATTCTATTTGTTTAGCAACTCATTAGTACGAAATTTCATGATTTTCTTCACAACGACCCTTATTTCTGTTTTAGTAAGAAAGAAGAGAATTCAATGGTGTTTTGAACCAAAATGAAGCAAGTTATTGAATCAAGGCTACATCATGACTCACAATGGGCGTTATGGAAACTTACAATGCCCGTTGTCTATATTTACCATTACGATTGTAATACCCTGAACCTTAAGATACCTATAAGAAATTATATTCAGGGTATTATCACAGTTGCAGTGAAACTATCCTACAGAGCAGTTGTAATGAGAAACCCAAGTGGAAAGAACAAGGACCTAAGTGTGAGAGTTTATAGAAAATTTTGGCTTCACAAGTAATAAAAGGATTTGATTTGAAGTGTTTCTAGAGACCAAGGACTGAAAGGTAGCTTTGCAGAGACTTTTTGGAAATACTATTTCATGATTCAGGGACCATTGGTGACTTTCTAGGGACTTTTTTGTAAGAAATTTTATTTTCAGGGACTAACAGTGAATTTCATCAGAAATTTAAGTAGAGAGAAAAATAGTGGATATGACTGCCTTTTATGATGGGTTTTATTCTTCTTCAATGGTTGCAATAGTGTCATGAGAGAGAAAAAAAAGAAGAGAAGAAAAGAGATCGAGAAAAAAATGAGAAGAAAATGGGAGATTTTGAATAGCTGGGCTTGGAGATCGCCGGAGTGGAGCTTCCTTGGTAAGGATTTTAAATAATTTTGTTTTGGTTGAGATGTATGAATGTGTGTGTATATTGGTGATTTGTTGGAGAGAAGGGTGGATTTTTTAAAGAAATGTTGATGGAGAGGATGAAGTGGTGGTTATTAGATGATTTTGTTTGAAAAAATCTTTGTATTTGAAATGAATCTTGCTTGGAATGGTGAAGGAATTCTCGGATATACTATAGATTACTGTAGTAACCGGGATTAGGGTTTATTTTGGTTAATTAAGCAAATGATGATGATAATTAAATGGTAATGATAATGGTTGAGCTTAGCCAAATTGGTTAAGTTGGGTTTGAGTTGGTTCAGTCAAGTTCATTAAAATGGATTGGAGTTGGATTTGGATGAAAGTTGATGTGGTTGGGTTCAAATGAATTGATTTGGTTTAGATTTAATCAAATCAAGATGAGTTGTGGTTAGACTTGAATTGTTTTGGCTAAGTTAAGTTGGTTGAGATTGATTTGAGCTTGGTTCAGGTTTTGAGCTAATGATTTCTGGTGAACCAATTGAAGAAGAATTGGGTTCAGTTGAACCAAGCTAGTTCAAGAGATTATGTATAAGATTTGGAATTGGTTCAAGGTTGGTTAGTTAAATTGAACTTGGTTCAATGAAATTGAGGTTGGTTCAGGTTAGTTCATGAGGGTTTAGCCCAAATTGAGGTGGTTTAGGTGCAAGCTGGAGGCTAGTTTGTTTATGCAAGGTCGGGTTTGAACCGATTGGAGTGAGTGAGCCCAATTATAGAGTCTGTTATTGTTTCTTTTATTTTCTTTTGGGTTCAGTTATGTCATTACCTTGTTTTATTTATTTTATTCCGTTCTCCTGTTAAGTGTTGTTCAGGCTTGGGAGAAAGTTCCAGGTCTAGCAAGAAACCCAAGGGAGACCAGGTGAGTTGGTAGTGGCTACTATTTTGAAATAATTGGCTAATTGCTACTATTTTAATATAATTGTTTAATGGCGACTAGTTGGAAATAATTGTTTAATTGGTTCATTATATTATGTTTAATAATTTATGTTGTTAAATGATACTTATATTTATTTGCAGTTTTCTATGCTATAGCAATTGTATTAGTATATTCGGATTTGTATAATTATACGTAGTTTCAACTATGGAAAATACATGTATATATGATTTAATTATTCATTTCAAGTATTTATTTTAATGGTTAAGTATGCATTGACTTTGAAAGATTTGTGAAACCATGTGTGCATATTAAAATGATTTTACCGTCATTGCTTGTGGAATTAGTTTTATTCTTGGTATAGGGATGGTGTCCTGGATCTAGACTTTATGGGTACGATTCATGTATTGTGCTATTGAGCTTTCTCAGGATTTTAATGGCGACTAAAAACTTTTTGTCCGACACTGTAGTGGGGGTTCCATAGTCCGACCTAATGGGAGGCGACGTGGTCAACCCTGAGTTTACCCCTGGTCAAGAGGTACGTAGAGCCATTAACAAGGTTTATTTCTGTTGAGAAATCAGGGGTCACCACATGGGGATCTCAATAGCCAACGTCAAAGTAATGAAGACCTTGATGGCTCTCAACCTAGTCGCAACGGCGGCTAAGTCAGAGAATGTTTTAGGCTAATGATTTGAGAATGGTTTTACAGATTAGTCGTGCTAAAAGATGTTAGATTGGATTGTGATGAGGAGGCAAAGCCCAGCTGTCGCTCAAAGGAAGCCAATCTCTCACAAAAAAATTATATTTTCTTGGAAACTTGATTTGATGATGATTCATGATGAATTTATGTTTTAAAAGCTCTTAAAAGTTCTATTTTGCCAAAATTATGGTATTTGTTAAAGTTGGGAAGTTATTTGAGAAATTGATTTTTACATACTTTATATATGCTATATTTAATTATTTGAAATTATTGAGCCACTATCGACCAACTGAAATTGTATTACAATTGCAGGAGCAGGACCCTACTAGATTGCTTGTACGAGAATAAAGCCAGTCAGGGTTGAGTTCAAGGTTGCAGTGGGTCCCTTTTCTTTCTATTATTGGTGTCTTGATTTTGGAGAGGTTGAACCTGCATGTTGGAGTAATTATGTATCTTGTATTCATGTATTTGAACTTGTAGTTGGTGTAAAGTTGTCAGTCATATTTTGTAAGACTATTTTTGTTTCTTAGGGGTGTCAGTTTTCCACTTAAAATGAATTTTTAACTGATGAGTGCCACATTTACCTCAGTAAAAGGGGTAGGTGTGACAACGATGATTAAATCGTAGCAGCATGGAACCACCAGAAGTAACAGAGAAGCTAAAATGGCCTCACAACTACCGTTGTAAAGACCATAATGGTCGTTGTCAAGACACATAAAGCCTAAAGACCGTGCCAAGAAGCGACTTGGAGACAAGAAACAACTTACTCACCACAGGTATGACAACACCCATGGTGAGGCCGTGGCTAAGCTGATCACTATAAATACCCCAGGTTTCTCTAAATTTGGGGAGACTCTTTTGCCAAATAAGGTAGGGCGGTTGGATTTCTGGAGATATGAGCGGCGAGGGATGGTGTTTCTCCCATATTCCAACAAATTCCGGTGGGTTTCTCAAGCATACATCAACGAGCATCATCGGAGAAGATGATGAATAATAGGCATCTTCAAAGATCATGATCAGAGGGATGTGAGTGATACACATCATCCGGACAATCTTGGGATCCTCTAATCTCCAACCTTCGAAGATCTATTGGAGGGAATTAGTCTAGGAATTCATTGAACTCTTGTTTATTCTTTATTTGGTCTTGTAGCTCTCTTGTGCTTTGATGCTTTGCTTTTGACACACCCCTTACGTGTGTGTACCGCAAGTGCACGGGTTGTCGAAAGTAATAAATTACCCCGGTAAGTGGGTAGTCGTATCCATAGGGAATAGTTGTTAGGAAGCAAGTAGTGATGCTATTTAGCTATCAAGTTAACCAATTCGTGATTTGAGTGAACAATATCAATGCAAATAAAAATAAAGAACAGAGAAAGGAAGCGCAATAGGAATAAAGAGAGGAAATTGATATGAAGAGGGGGTATCCGAACATTGCTCACCCTAAGACTATTTGTTTCAGGTGCAAGACTAATCATTATGGCTCCTAACTGATGTTTAATGAGTTGTGGAAATCCAAAGATACACGGTCCCAAACCTAAGGTCAACCGTGACTAACCCTACACTATACCCCGGTAAAAAGGAATGCTCTCGACGCCACACACTGTGTAAGGTTGCTTGAAGCTCTAGGGATTCCAAAGTGATAAACCCTATTTTTCTAGTATAGATCTAACCCTTTGGTCCAGGCGAAAGAACCCTAGTCATGATTAAGCCCCAGCACTAAAGATTACTTCAACACTTCACTCTGTTACTCGTGCAACTAAGCCCCAGTGGAGTTTGTCTCTTAGCACTTCACTCTATCATGACCGTAATGAACTCTTGAAACGTGGAGGTAGGATAAACCACATTAGAAGGGAAAAGGGACATTCCGCTATCTCTCGACTCATCCTCTCGGCCCTTTCCAACCTTTCTTTGTCTAACCCTAATGAAGTGTTACTCATTTACAAGGATTACCAAGATAGATTCTCAACCCTATTATTACTCTAAAGGAAAATCAATTCAATAAGCATTCAAGGTTGAAACTCAATTAAAACATCGATTAAAGAGACATAATAAGAGTCAATGAAACAAAAATCATCCTATAGTTTACAAGTCCAAGCACCCACTAGGGGTTTAGCTCTCCATGGAGCAATACATAAGCAAATATGAAATCAAGAGTAAATGCAAGCAATCCATAGATAAAACCCGTTGTAGTTCGTATCGATGGTCTTGTGGAGAGGCCTCATCTACTCCAAAGGTTCCCTTGTCAAGTCTAGGGCACATCTCGCGGAATCGATGCCGATGAAAACTCCCCCAATAGCCCTCTTCCAAAGGAACTCGATGTCGAAGGCTGTAAGACCACTCCTAGAACCAAGCAAACGCCTTTCTAAACCCTAGCCGCGAGTACCTCCAAAGATGGGCAAACGATGGGAAAAAGATCCTTCAATAATCCTCAAAGCGCGGTATTTATTAGGCTAAAATCGGGCATTCACGGGTGTGTGAAAATTCCACACGCCCGTGTGAATTTCCATAACTTCATTTCCTGCGCGCTATGAATAGTAACTGCTACAGTGTTTTTGTGCGGTGTTTTCCTACAGTAAACTACTACAGTACTTCACCGAAATGCTCCCGAATCCACACTTTTCATCGAGGCCACATGAATGGGCACACATCCATGAGATAGATCGCGACGCGTCTTCACTGAAACCACATTAACGAAGATCTTGCTAGTATTGTACAAGTCGGGATAGATGAGTGTGACTATCTTTGTGCCCCTCCACTTTATGTATTCACTTGAGCACAATGGAGGTTGGCACACACCCACATATCTTTGAGCTCAACTTGTGTCTTCACGTTTGTTCAACCCAAGAACTTCATCAACAAATGCATCCACAATCTACTTTTGCTTCTTTTCTTCCAAGTTTGTCTCCACAACCCTACATGCACAAAAGGACACAAATACACACGCATAAGTGATAAAATATGATAAAAGTAATGCTTAATATAAGAAAGGAATACTTCGTATTACTTATACACAAGCACTTATCAGCTTTTTATAATCCATAAGAACCTAATTCGATGGAAATTGTATGTTTAGGTCCCTCGGCTATTATTTATAAATCTTGATTGATTAATATATATACTATTCTAGTTTTTGTAATCATTGCATGTTCTTAATTGATTATTACTGTTGATGTGGAAGAGGAGGTTATACCCCCCATATTGATGACGCCCATGCCATGATAGATTTATACATGTTCTAAGAGGTTAAGCATAGCTAGGTTTCCAGATTAGGAATTGATTGCCCCTTAGGCTTAGGGTTTGATTGGTCTTTTCTCATGGGATTCCTGCACTTAAGGTAAACATAGGAGGCTGGGGTGAAAGAGATTCCATCTTAAGTTCCTAGTGATTTAGACCTAGTCACCATGGCTTATTGGGAATTGCAAGCCTTTGAATTCCCCCGGTTTAATTTTAGAAAACGATTGACACTTAATGCCTATCATAATTAATAATCAAGATAACTATAGAACATACTTCCAACTCCTTCTAAGTGTGCTTAACGACATCTCCAATTGTATTTTTTAATAGTGTTGTATAATTAAACTAAAGAAAGAGCATAAACGATTAAGCTATTGATTAAGTAAAAAAGAAGTAATAGGAGCCTCTCTCCATTTCTAGGGAAATATGACCCTCGTGCTCACCCACGAGATATTACTTGACGACCCATACACTTGCGATATAATGGACCACCTGTAGTATTAAGTGCATACTTGCATGTTATATATTTGCATTTTTTACACACCCCATAAGGAGTCCATCATGGATAAATCACATGCATTAAAAAGAATAAAAAGTATGACAAAGACAGAGAAAACAAACAACAAGGAGCCCACTAGGACTGGGCTCCTACACAACACACATAGAAACAAATAGAAGAAGGAAATACAATAGATAGAGAGATAAATCCCTCAAATTCTCCTAGGTAGTGTGAAGAGGCAAATTGCCTTTCTAAGTGTCTAATGTCTCCTTGATATTGCTAGTGCTAGGGGAAAAATCAAAGAACTCCAAAGTACACTTAACAATTATAGTTGAGTCTTCCGGTCTAGTTTTCTTTCCTTTTACATGAGCACAGAGGAAGGGCTAGGTACCTTAACTCTGGGAGATTGTTTTTGTCAAATGCAAGGTTGGGTTGTTAGGGAACCTTTAGTAAGCCATGTACTATTTGATCATTTGAATTTGGCCTAGTTTAATGAATTGATGTGGACTTTGGCTCATAAGAGTTAAAATAATTAGTTTTATTAAGTTCTGTCAAATCTAGTTCATTCACATTTAAACTAATTTCATCATTGTTCATCCTCTGTTGCTCCTAATGAGCAGACCCCCAACATTGGTCCCGACTAAAGCAATTAGCATTCCTCTACACAATGGCCCCCAAATTAATAGTCCAAGTCTAGCAATCATCACCTGGAGGATGTGCGCTTTCCCTACTAGTGGTTAGGGTTTTGTTGTATAATTTTTTTCTATTTTCTTGTTGGTAATGGGGTTGTTTGCATCACTGCTATCTTGTTTGTCTCTATCTGCCTTGCTACCTATGTATTTATTTCACTTTTTTATTAATAAATTTAGTGTTTATTCAATTTAATAAAAAAAGAAGGACATCAATTATATATTAGTGGAATCAAGGAACACATTGCATGCAATGTGTTCCTTGATGGCTAGCAGGGTGCCGGCTTCGGAGGTCATTCATGAGCAAGGCGATGGCTAGCTTCTGCTTCAGACTGGGTTGAGGAAGTCCCCCGCTTCCTTCTTTTGGGTGTTGTGTTTTGTGTTGGCTACCACTTCTGGTTGTGGGTGGTGTTTGTAGCTCTCTTCCCTCCTGTCTGGTGGGGCTTTTGTACTTTCTAGTTTATTTATATATTTATGTGGTTTATCCACTTTTTCAAAACAAAAAAAAACATTGCATGTGCACGAAGGTACCATGTTTAATCTAACTAATGATTTACATGCTTAGTCTTTTTTTAGATGACGTCCATCTTCTATTCATATATACCAAAAACATGTATATCAACTGCTAAATAATAATAAAATGTTTATTTGATATTGAACATGGGGGGATATATCTTAAAGGTGTCAAAATGGGTTGATGGGTTGGGCAAAACTTGACCCCCACCCATTTATACTCAAATCTATTTGACTTGATTCATAACGTGCTGGGTATGGTCAACCATTCATTAAATGGGTCAATTTGACCTGAGTTGCTATATCATCAAAATACTATACTTTAATAAACTAATTTTATTCATAGGTTACTACAGAGGTTGTAGCTAATTGATCATCAAGACAGTATCCATGAACATGCAACTCATGCAATGCTTAAGAATTATAAATTGGTCAAAGTGTAATTCCTAGCCAAGCAAAGCCTCGCCTTTGCAAGGGAGTGTCCTTTCCTCTTGTGAGAAAACTTAGATGATTAGGAGCCTGACTTCTGGAATACATGTGTTTTCTTTGCTTGTGTTTGAATTACTCTTGTGTTTTTTTTTATCCTATATATTAAGTATTATTTTACTTTTTTTAAAATTTATGAATGTGGTCTATTCATTTATATGTATATATTTTTAAAATAAAAAAATCTAATAAAAAAAATTTATTCAAAAAAAGAAATGTAAAATGTCTCCCAATCAAAAGTTCAAATAGAGGTGCTTGCAAGGTTGATCTTTAAGCATAAAGTTGAAATATTTTGTGATCTTATGTCTGCTTGTCCTTTTAATGTTCTTGATGAGTACATACATATTTTATTTACCTCTTATTTCATGTTTTGCTTGCCTTTTAGCATTTTTTTATATATATTTTAGTACTACTTTGGGTATCTTTGCGTTCGTGGGTAAATTAGCAAGTCTTGGGTTATTAGAAGAAGTATTGGACCGAATTTGGAATCAAAAGAACCAAGTTGCAAGTAGCCAGGGTAAGCATGGCCATGCTTTTGAACAGTGCAGATCACTGGACTTCAAATAAACTCAAAAGAAGGAAGCATAGTCACTGTTCCCCGAGCACGGTCGTGTTTTTGGGCCGTGCACTTTACTGTATGGCAGAAAATTGTTTGATGCTGAACCCTAGATCTGGCCACAAGTGCACGACTAAAAAGCACGGGCCAAGCATGCCCGTGCTTGGGTCAAAAACTCCTTTTTAAGTTCCAAAGTTAGGGTTTCAAGTGGAGTTCGGCTTAGGAATTTAGAGGCGACTTTTGGGCGACCTTGGAGTGGAGCTTTGCCGGCGGATAGATCCTTGGAGCACAATCAAATTGATTAAGAAGCAATAGGGAGTCAATGGATTTCTACTTGATTGTTTCTTTTATCTTTCCAATGTTGTGTAAACCTATGAGGGGATACCTGCTCTCTAGTACCTCGGATTTATGAAC
Organism: Dioscorea cayenensis subsp. rotundata; assembly: GCF_009730915.1. Taxonomy (NCBI): domain Eukaryota; kingdom Viridiplantae; phylum Streptophyta; class Magnoliopsida; order Dioscoreales; family Dioscoreaceae; genus Dioscorea; species Dioscorea cayenensis. The sequence continues at coordinate 3,542,218 of NC_052486.1, forward strand.
TTAGATGTTAATTTATAGTTGACTTACTCTCTTTCAATGATTATGGAGTTCTATTATTTTCTATGTCAAATCTCGTGTCGCATAACTTGATGTGCATGATTTGCGTAGTTGTAATTGCAAAACTTGACGTGTGTTGATTGTCATAGTTGTGATTGCAGTAAGGTAGTTGCAAAACTTGGTGTACATGATTCTCGTAGTTACAATTGCAAAGCATGACTTATTTGATTGTCATAGATGTGACAAGGCTTTGAGAAAACACGTAAGATTCATAGGATGTACCTGATAATCATTGTAGTAGAGTCACTCCAGGTTTCTCTAAGGGATTGGTCCGAGGCGCTACTCCCCATCACTACTACTTGCTAGATTTATCCCCTCTTCTCTCACCCTCTTTTCACTTCGCTTATTCTTTCTTAAATTTATAGATTAGAAATTTTCCCAAATCTTGAGTATGCTAGATATTGGAAGATCAATTAGTACTGAAAGATTGCTAGTTCCTGTGGAATCGACTATCCGATCCTCTATTAGGTACATTATACTACTTTATACGACCCGTGCACTTGTAGATACGCAGGGGTGTATCAGTTCCCTAGTAATTTTATATTTTCTTGTTGCTACATGATAGATATGAATCAGTTTTAGTTTTTTACATGTACTTTGGAATAAGTAATGTAGTTCACAGAAAGTTTGAAGTTGAATATATAAGTCTAGACCTCATCATATGAGCTTATGTTTTTCAATTTTATTAAAATTTAGCCTGATTGATTGCACAAATCAAATTTGTCAACAAGTTTCGTCAAGTTCTATATGATGTACTCTATTCAAGTCCCGTTGGATATATTGGTAGTAACAAAGTTCTAATTAACCGCAGAAGAAACAAAATTTTTTATTTCTTTATTAGAATATTATGTTTTCATTCTTTAAGGTGCACTACTTTAGCACTCATGTATTAGTGATATTGTTGCAAGCCTTGGATTGGGATCTAGTCATGAGACCATTTTGCTTGGGTTTTCTATGGGAGCTTACAGTGAAGAAGGCAGAGCTCAAGAAAAAAAAAAGAGAACTTATTTATCTTAAATGAATAAACTTTTTTGCATGTCTTTCTTTATTAGATTTAGTCTTTTAAATAACACACTAAACTATTATTTTTGGCAGTTCATAACAATAGGGATTATAATCTCTTTATTATAGGACTTAAATAGGGAAGAATAAAAGACTCATTCATAATTGGATTCAAGAATAATTCTTAATTGAAATCATCTTTATTAATTGACTTAACTTGCATTCTCTTGATTGTAGCCTTGATTCTAATCATTTTTTTTGTTTGAAAAAGTGTATAAACCACATCCACATGCATTAAAAGAAATAAAAAGTACAACAACGATAGAGAAAACAAACATTAAGTGGGCCCACTAAGAGTGGGCTCCTACACAACACACATGGAAACAAATAGAAGAAGGAAATACAATAGATAGAGAGATAAATCCCTATGATTCTCCTAGGTAGCGTGAAGAGGTAGATCGCCTTTCTAAGCGTCTAACACCTCCTCGACATCATTAGTGCAAGGGGTGCGATCAAAGAACTCCAAGCTGTGCTTACCAGTCACAATTGAGTCTTCCACTCTAGTTTTCTTTCCTTTTACATGAGCGCAGAAGAGGGGCCAGGTACCTTGACTCTAGAGATTGTTTTTGTCAAATGCAAGGTTGGTTTTTAAGGAACCTTTAGTAAGACCTGTACTGTTTGATCATTTGAATTTGGTCCAATTTCATGAATTAGTGTGGACTTTAGCCCATAACAGTTAAAATGATCAATTTTATTAAGTTCAATCGGATCTGGTTCATTCACATTTATATTAAAAATCAATGAAATTTCAATTTTTTTAATAAAAAATATTAAAACCTGTTAAAAAATTTATAATCAATTTTAGTAAGAGAGGTTTTTTTCATAACCATTCATAATAAAGTAATGTTATAGTGTTTATATATATATATATATATATATATATTTGAAAAAGCAATTAACTTCTCTTGGATCATTTAAATGAATGAAAAAGAGAAGAAGTGACTATAGTAGATCAATTTCCTCCCACTTCAAACGTTAATTTGTGTTGAATTGAAATAGAAGTATTCATTTGATCATTTGCTATGAAGTGGGGAAAGTTGTATACATATTTATTTTTATTTTTTATGTTATATTTTCTTTTGAAAAACATTAATATTTCAACATGGGAAGCCATGCATATTTCATCAATTTTCTATTTGGGTAAAAACTACAAATTTTAGTTTAGTTTAATGAAATATTTGTTAAATTGGTTTGCTCTAATATATCAATTTTTTATTTTTAAATAATTTAATTTTGTTAAATAAAAAATTGTTATCTATAAAATCAACTAAATAAAATAATGAAGGTCATTATTTAAAAATGGATTATGGGTGACAAAATTTATAATGATTATCATGAGAGTGCACACTGTACAGAGACATTGGGAATGAAGACGGTGTGTCAAAGCAACAACAAAAATATGGATGGTTTTCTTTTTGTAATTGGTTGGGATTAATTATAATTTAAGTTTTATAATTTTTGTTTTATGGATTAAAAAATATATAATTGAATTAATTAAATAATGATTAAAATAAGTACGTTAGTTAAAAAATATTTTTATTTTAAATAATAATTTATATTTCTTTTTCATTTAATGTTCTTATATAATAATTGTTCTAACTATTGTGTTCAATTAGTAACTTGAAACCAATTTTTTTTTAAAAAAAAGTAAGGTTTGTTAATATGCATTTGAAATTAGGTTGCAATTTATATCACAAATAACTTAACCTACAGAATTTTAATCTACTTGGTTATTTATTTTGTTTGATAAAAGATATGCATATATATATATATATATATATATATATATATATATATATATATATATATATATCATAAACCATAGCTCATTACAATGAATCACTTAACCAAACCATGTAAAATTCTATCATAGTCTTTCATAAAACACCTTTTAATTATTAATGATTATTTTCCAACATTCTTGTTAGCGATAAAGATGTCACAAAAAAATGAGTAATGTATTTCTAAAACATATATTTATATAATATTTTAAAATATTGAAAACAAAATAAAAAACATAGAACTCGTAAAATTTTTTATCCAATTTAAAATGACAAGCAAGTAGCAATATAATATATATATATATAATGAGCTTAATTTATTATAAAATACTAATATTGTATCATTCTATTTATTTTTTGATTAAAATATGCTTTCATTACTAATTCATTAAATTTAAAATTTGGTCATCAAATAGATATATGTATATATATATATATATATATATATATATATATATATTAACTTATAGTATCATAAAATACAAATTCATTAGTTGCCTTTTCATAAAAGTGTCACAATTTTTATGTATAACAAAAGAAGCCTCCTATTAGCAAAGCATTTAAATTGTTTTGGTTATGAAATCTTACTATTATTTAAAAACAATATCAACCATTCTTTCAAAAACAATATAAAAAATAGACTACCATATATTGAGATATCTACCATTATTATTATTATTATTATTATTATTATTATTATTATTATTATTATTATTAACAAAAGCATTTAAAGAGCTTCTATAGAATATCTACCATTCTTTCAAAAACAATATCAAATAGAATAAATTATTATAAATAAACCTTATTAAGATATTTACAATATAAAAAATATATTTCATTGAGAAAAGATTCATGTCACAGAATACCATTTATGTCATCGTGACAATAACTTATCGGAAAGACACTTAACTCCTATATAAGAAATTAAGCTTTAAATGTATGATTGAAGGCTAATAACAAAAAATGACCTGTGAGATGGTTTATATAAATTATATATAAAAAAAAAATCTTGATGCCAATTGTGATGGTCTTCAATTGAGCTTGCTAGTTAGTGAAAAATTGAGATGAAGTAACTCAGTTATAACTTATACCATTGCTTGGGTCTGTTTATTTCCCTGGAAAGAAGAGGGTTCCAAATTTCCAATGAATGGTTGTCCAGTACTTAGATGTTTGAGATGAGAAAGATGGATTGTAGGAATTTTAAGACATGTTTACAATATTTTTAAAAAAGCTTTTGGGATGAATATTTTTCTTGTCCTTTCCATCATCTTGTTCTATCTCTTCCATTTCTCTGTTTTTCCACAAAAATAATTGAGTGGTGTTGAGTAGCAGCCCTTACCCACTTTATATCCTTGGGGGAAAAAAAAATCTTCTTCTTCCTAGGCTGAATTAAATCTGTTTTAAGTCTAGGTGGGTGCAACCTTCATTAGAGGGACCTGCTGATAAGATGTGAAGAGGCAAGCTAATTACTGGCAGTGAGAGCTTGGGAGGAGTTGCCTGCATCGGCTTAGACTGGCACAGTCAGGAGAACTGGGGAGTCGCAAGATCGTGTTGTAACAGAAGCTAGAACTTAGTCAGGATTAGCAAGTGGGTCACAGTTCAAGCTCGGTTACAATGGGAGTTGCAACGTCTAACTTTGAAAAGTGTCTAAGTTAGGAAGCTATTGAGATTCTAAAAGAGGAGGCACTATATTTGGAACATTGAGACGTCTATATAAGAGACTCTGCTTGTAGATTTAGGGTGTGCCACGAGTGAGAGACCCAAGTGTGTGGGTTGAGGAGAGTGGGCATCGAGTCAATCTAGAGAGGGTTATTCTTTGTCATTATGTGAGTGAGAGTGAGTGTTGTACTCTTCTTCCTTTTCCTCTTTTAGTGGATTATTCTCTCCGGGCTTGGCCCCTCAGACATAGGCAGGTTGTGCAAAACTGGGTAACCAATTTATGTGTTTCCTTTCTTTTGCATGTTTGATTTTATTTTACATTGCGTGTGTGTGATTACATTACATGAGAGGTTGAGTGAAAAATTACCTCACTATTGCTCCTCCGGACCTAACAAGTGATATCAGAGAGTTAGACGTTGTTATTTGCTTTGGTTTCAAAGCCGGTGAGATCTAAGTTAGGTCTGATGATGGGCGGAAGAGAAGAAATGTTTGTCACACGACCACCGCTAGTTATTGGTTCTAATTATCCATATTGGAAGGCTCGTATGAAGGCTTTCATTAAGTCAATTGATGAGAGTGCATGGACTGCGGTGTAAGAAGGTTGGTCTCCTCCGATTGAAGAAGATGCCTAGAAGGATGAGATCATGAAGATGAAGAGCAACTGGAGTTCAGAAAATACAAGCAAAGCTAATGAAACGGAAATGCTCTCAATGCTATTTTTGGTAGAGTTGATGAGGATCAGTTCAAATATGTTGCTACATGTGAATCGGCAAAGGAAGCTTGAGATATCTTGCAAAGAATTCCGAAGGAACGAATCTTGTGTGTATCTCAAAACTTCAAATGTTAACTACCAGGTTTGAGAATCTCAAGATGAAGGAAGACGAGACTATTTCCATATTTAATGCCAAGTTGATGGATATCGTCAATCAAGCTTTCCAACTAGGGAAGAGATACTCGAATGAGAAGATAGTACGGAAGACTCTTAAATTGTTACCTAAAAGGTTTGAAGCAAAAGTGGCAGCCATAGAAGAAGCACATGACATTACAACCATGAGTTTTAATGATTTGATGGGTTCACTTCAACCTTATGAGATGAATATGATGTCAGAAAGAAAAATAGAAGACATGGCACTAAACTTTGAAGCTAGAAAAGAGTTGCAACAGGGAGATGTAGATGAGACCAATGTAATGTTATTACTTAAAGGCATCAACAAATTGCTAAAGAAAATCTTACATAGAATAAGCTATGTCAAGAAAAACACATGGAAGAACCAAAGAAATTTTCAGAAGAAATCCAAAAGAATGCAGTATTGGGAGTGTAAAGGAATTGGTCATCTTTAGTATGAATGTGCAAACAATAAAAGGTAAATCTCTCTACCAGCAAAAGTGATGATGGAACATCTTAGCAAAGTGATGAAGAAGTTGATGAAGTATTAATTGTCAACCATGTTGTCTTCAAACCAATTGCATAAAAGACTGAAGTATTGGATTATCCAAGACATATTATAGATCGAATTATAACATTAGTTGCAACACCTGGAAGAAAAAGGAAAATCCAAGAAATATGTTTCTATTTGTACTACTGCGGGATTAGTGGTCACATTCAGCCAAAATGTTTGAGATTGAGAAGAGACTTGAATGAAGGAAGACAAGTGGGCCTATCGTAATACTCCAGAAAGAACTTGCATAGGAAGAAAAGAATCAGGAAGATGTGGATCAAAAAGACAGACTTAAAATGTGGAGTAGCACATACATCTACAAAGAAACTTTCGAAGGATGATTGGTAATTTGATAGTGGTTGCTCAAGGCATACGACAGGAAACAAAAGCTTTTTGATGAATTACAAAAACTACTTAGTGGGGTACATTACTTTTGGTAACGGACAAAGGAGTGAGATGATTAGAAAAAAACTTTAATAATACCTGGCTTACCAAATTTGAAGAATGTTATACATGTAGATGGTATAAAAGTAAACTTGGTGAGTATAAGTCAGCTGTGTAATCAGAATATGATGGTTAAATTCACCAAGGACAAATGTGTTGTCTATGACGATACTGCTAAATATGTTTTAACCAGTGTAAGATCTTCAGATAATTGTTATCTACTTCAGAAGCTACAAGTATGTTATAACACATCTTGTGACATAATAGAAACTTGGCATTAAAAGCTTGGGCATGTGAATTATAGGAACTTGATGAAGATTGCAGAAATCAGAGCTGTTAGAGTATTACCCAAACTGAACCAGAAGGAAGATGGAGTGTGTGGTACATATCAAATAAGCAAGCAAAAATGTGCGTCTCACAAAGTGTCACAATACATAGTTACAACAAGGGTGCTAGAACTTCTACATATGGATCTTATTGGCTTACACAAGCTGAAAGCTGGTTTAGACACTAGTATATCTTTGTGTGCATAGATGATTATTCCAGATTTACTTGGGTGGACTTTCAACGAGAAATCAGAAACATTTTGAGCATTTAAAAAGCTATGCATGCAACTTCAGAATGAGAAGGACTGTCAAATTAGAAAGATTATAAGAATCAAAAGTGGCCATGCAAGAGAATTTGAAAATGTTCAGTTTGCAGATTGCTGTAAAGAACAAAAGATACATCATGAATCCTCATCACTATTTTAGGGAAAGTGGGGGGAAGTGAGGGGAAGTGGTCTGACTTCCCCCACTTCTGGTGTTCATTTGTGCTGAAGTGGAGGAAGTGACACTTCCCCCACTTCCAACTGAAGTGGATTTTGAACTAAGCCCACTGCAGTATTTTTTTTACTGAAGTGGGGGGAAGTGAGTCAATCTATAAAAACTAACTTCTTTTCACTTCTAATTTTTTTAAAACTTGTAGAACTTCATCCAACACCTAAATTCTTTGGTTCTATTCTCACTTTCTGACAAATGAACACAGAAGTTCTGGAAGTGATATCACTTTCCCCCATTTCAGGGAAGTGGGCACTTCCCTCACTTCCTGACTTCCCCTCACTTACAGTGAAATGAACGCCCTCTAAGTGTGTGTTTGGATGGCAGTAATAGTTCTCTCTTTGGGGGAACCATTACTTACACATTCCCATGCCCCCCGTTTGGATGCATTTTTTAGAAGGTAATCATTACCCTGTAGGGGTCACCATTTATTCTCCCCCCCCATATTGGGGAAATGAACCATTTCTCCCTTCCAAATTACTATTATGCCCATTGTAAAACATAAAAAAGACACATATAAAAAATTAATAGTTATTTGAAATTAATTTCTAATTAAACATTAATTAATAATAATGAAATAAACATTTATGTTTTAATTATTTTATAAATTATTATTATTAAAATAAATATGATTAGAAATTAATTAAAAAATTTTAAGTACGGAATATAATTCAAAATTATTTGAAATTAATTTATAATTAAAAATTAATTAATAATAATAAATTAAATATTTATGTTTTAATCATTTCACAAATAATAATTATTTGAATTAAATATTATTTGAAATTAATTAAAAATTTTAAGTACGGAATGAAATTAATTATTTGAAATTAATTTCTAATTAAAAATTTATTAATAATTAAAAATAAATATTTATGTTTTTATTATGTTATAAATAATAATTTCTTATTGAAAATTAATTAAAAAATTTTAAGTACGGAATGTAATTAAAAGTTATTTGAAATTAATTTCTAATTAAACATTAATTAATAATAATAAATTAAATATTTATTTTTTAATTAAAAATGATTTGAATTAAATACTATTTGAAATGAATTAAAAAATTTTAAGTACGGTATGAAATTAATTATTTGAAATTAATTATTAATTAAACATTAATTCATAATAATAAAATAAATATTTAGGTTTTCATTATTTATAAATAATAATTACTTATTGGAAATTAATTAAAAAATTTTAAGTACGGAATGTAATTAAAAGTTATTTGAAATTAATTTCTAACTAAACATTAATTAATAATAATAAATAAATATTTATGTTTTATGGCTTGTTTGGATGCAAAATAAAAAAAATATGCGATAATTTTATAATGAAAGGAAGTTCATGTGATTATTACAGAAATTATGGCATATTTTATTCTTACAGAATAAGTGTTTGGGTAACAAAATAAAAAAATATTACAAAAATTATTACATATTTTTTTCTTACAGAGTGAGTGTTTGTTTTGCATAATAAATAATTATTACATAATAAAAATAGCCTTTGGATTATAACCGTTGAGAATTAAAATTTGAAAAATAGCCTTAAGAATATAGTCATTGTAAATATAGTTGTTATAATTATAGCCGTTATTATTTTTTCCTATTTATACACATGATTCCTTTGCATTATACACATACTCTTCTTCTTTTTAAGTTGAAAAAATTCATAGTTCTAACCATTGTTTCACCATGGATTTCTTAAATCTTTGGAAGAAAAAAAATGAAGAAGATGATCTATTGATGCTCAGCTATTGGTCGAGAGAATGTCCAGCAACTTCCAGAAATGTAGAACATCACATATCCATTCTTACAGGTGCATATGTACAAGAAATTTTTGAAGGTCATGAGGAACGTTGCAAAAGAGAATTTCGTAAGGAGCCTTATATATTTCAAGTACTGGTTGATTGTTTAAGAGAAAAATCACTCATCTGCAACTCAAAACGGATAACAGTCGAGGAGCAACTAGCAATGTTCATGTACACTCTTGCTCATAATGCTAGTAACTGTGATGTGAAAGAGCGATTTTAGCATTCTGCAAAAACGGTTAGTCGATATTTTAGTAAAGTACTTAAAGCTATTAATTGACTTGCTCGTGAATACATAGAACCTCCATTGACAATGACATTACCGGTTATTCTGAATACCCAAAAATTTTTCCTATATTTCAAGGTAGACAAAGCTATATATTATAAATTTTATTGTGATTTTTTTTTTGTCGTTTTAAATGTTTATATGTTTGTTTATTTTTTAGGATTGCATTGATGCTATTGATGGAACACATATTCCTATTATGATTTCTTTGGATAAACAAGATCCTTATAGAAACAGGAAGCAAACACTATCACAAAATGTTATGGTCGCATGTGATTTTGATCTTTGTTTTGTAGAGGCGTCCGTTACCATTTGCAAGAGCAAGGTCGAGCACAATCTAGACCGAGCAATTATTAAGAACTGTTTAATTTGCAACATGTGTCATTAAGGAATCATGTTGAATGCATCATCGGTATTTTGAAGATGAGATTTCTGATACTTAAAGTAGCAACTTTCACCTAATCGACTCTCAAACTGATATAGTAGTTGCTGGCTGTATGTTGCATAACTTCATCCGTATACATAACAATACAGATGTTGTTGAGGATTTTGATAGTGAAGCCGAAGAAACTATTGTTCCTAATAGAGATGAGTCATACGGAGAGGATGTTGACACTATGAACTCTGAGCGAAATACAAGTGCTCATAGAAGAGATGAAATAGCAATGCAAATGTGGAATGATTATTGTAGCTATCGCCGAGGTAGACCATATGTGTGTGGTAATCATAAAATTGTTTCTTAGCCATTGTATCATCGAGCTCTTTTGGATGAATGAATATTGAGTCTTGTTGAAAAGCCATTGCCTATGTTAATGTTAGAAAAGAATCTGAAAGTTTGGAAAGTCATTGCCTATCCTGAATAGCATTGTAGAGTATATTACAAGACAAAAGGATACTTATTAACAAATTCATGACAAAAAAAAGACCTAAAATCAAAACATTCTCATAACAACTAGAAAAAAAAAAGATATTAACAAGTTCATGATAAAAAAAGTACACCTATAAATCAAAACATTCCCACAACAATCATACAAAAAATTATATTCAACAAGTTCATAAAAAATTATATTCAACAAGTACATAATGAAAAGATTCCCATAACAACTATAAACAAAAAAAGGATATTTAACAAGTTTAAAATTACAAGTTCATAATCAAAACAAGTTCATGGAAAAAATATTGTGCTTATGAAAACATTCAAGTTCAAGATAACAAGTTCATAATCATCTCTTAATCAATTTTGGTGAGCATCATTTTGAGCCATGGCACTCTATGATCTTCTTGAAGACATAAAAAGAGTTCACGATAACTCTTATTTTTAATGAAAATTTGAGTATCTTTGAACATTTCTTCTTCTGTGAAAATGTCACTCATTTGGTTGAACACCTTCATGCAATCTTCTATTCTGTGTTTTTCCACTACTTGAGTACCCTTTAGAACTTCGAGATATTCTTTATTCTCGTGCTCTCAAAATGTAATGTATTTATCCATATTGAATGATGAATCTCGAGGCCTTTTCCCTTTCTCTCCCTTTTTCTTCTCTGTCCATCTTGATCTCTTATTCCCCGAAGAATTTCATTGCTTGAACTTTGAGTTTGAGGATTCCGTGGTTGAGAACTTGGAGGTTCCACTTGCATGATATCATCATCCTCAATCTCGTGTATAGGTGATGGTTGCCTTGAATCATTTGGAGTAAAAACACTTGGACTTAGGGTGTGCACTGATAATTGAGAAATATCTTCATAATCTTCTATACCACGAGATCCTTTGCCTTCAGCATATCTCCCTACATTTTAAATATATAATATGTTAGTAAAATAAAACTTTATAAAAGTAAAATATTAGAAAATATGTGCTTACCCTCATAAACCTCCTGCAATGCCGTAAAATATGGAAACGGTCTAGTATGCAACTTCCTTGCATCTTTATTCCTCTGTTTGATTTTTTCCAAATTAGTTGGTTGTAATTAATTAAATCATTCATTATTTATGTACATACCTCTAGTAGTGGTGCCCAAACATCATCAAGAGCCGATACAATGTGTCTTTCATAATCCCATCCAAAGCCACTTAATTTAGAAAACCCTTTTAGAAGCTTGTTAGTTTTTTTCAACTCTTTTTCTAATGCTTAAATTTGTCTTGTGGTGATGCTTGGATTGGAAAACTTGGTTATCATGTCGTGTACCATCTTGTTCCATGCTTCTTTGGTCCATCCATTTTGTGAACCATACGCAAGTGTATTATACTCACCCAATAACTTTACTAGGTAAGCCTTGTGAATTTCATTCCACTTTGCCCTACTTTCATGTCTTCCTTCACTTGCCACACCTTCACTTGCCATAACTGATCAAACAGTGTATTCAGTGGGGAAAAATATTATCTTGACATTATAGCTGGTATTTACACACAAACTTCACATAATAGCTGGTATTCGATAGCTGGTAATTGATAGGTTGTATATGTTTGCCAAGGAAAATTATAGCTGGTCGATCATTTGTTAAGGAAAATTACAAAAAAGTATTATCTTACACTATATATGACTATTACAGACCTAAGAAATGGTTCGAGAAACAAAAAAGTCTTTGCATTTACACTAATAAATGTCTAAGAAGGACGCTGCAAGTTTCATGTTCTGGTGGTTTAGAGTTTCAGTCAAAAGTATTATTTAAGAATACACACACCACAACAAAGACAAACATTAAATTAAAACATTGGATACTAATCGACAATGTATAAATAAAAGCTTCTCAAAAGTGACTAAAATTATCATTCATTAGGTGACATACTTCCATTATTATTTGTAGTTAATGAAAACAAAAATTATATCTGCACAAAAACAAAAATTCAAAAAGCATGTTCTGATTAAGAAATGCATTATTGGTTGTATGATGTACATAAATTATAAGACTAAGACTACTTGATCAAAGTTTCATTAAAGTTAATTAAAAGATAATGAAAAGATTAACAATGGAAAGAAATCGTGAGAGAATTAAGCATTATCAGCTCAACATTAATTAATGAAAAACCACACAGATTTAATGTTTTAAACTGCAGAATGATCACCAAATTTTAAGCTTCTCAAAGGAATCATCCGTCACAGTATTCGATATAATGGAGAACAATGCACTATTAACTCATAAGTTGAATTGAAACATAGGAATCATTTGAATGAAATATTTCAAAGAATTGACATGAATCCAATGCAGCAAAGTGCATGTGTTAACTCACAACTCAGGTGAATTTAAAAAATAAAACTTTCTATTATTAGTCTTAACAACAAATTGATAATTAAAATTAAAATTTATCCGAGGAATCATTCATCATACTAATTGAAAGGAATCACGAACACAAACAACATTCAATCAAAAGTAGAAATAAAGTGCATTCAACGCAGTCAAAAACAAGATAAATATAAAATATAAAAGAGACAGCTTATCTTCATTCATATGAATATCACTTGTTAATTCATCATCGTAGCTAAATATTAACATTAAGCAACAAGGATTAGAAGTATGGCCAAACTTAGCTTATCGACCGAACTATCCATCATGCTAATCGAAACAACAAGAATAAAATAAAACAAACACTAAATAAAAAGCGCACAGTGCATTCCATTAACTCAAATAAAGTCGATTTTGATTAAAGAAAGAAAGGAAATTTTCTTCATTCTAGTGAATAGACTCGACAAATTTTATTAACACAAGCAACAAGCACCGAAGAACATTAAATGAAAAGTTTCTCAAAGAATCATTCATCAAAACAACACAATCAAAATTAAATCCAAAGTAACCAAATCAACTAATAACAAAAAAAAAAAACTAAATTTTGATAAAGGAAAGATGAAAATTTTCTGATCTCATAAATATCACTTTGATAATTCTCTCCGCTTCTGCTAATTACTAACATTAAACATGAGTAGTGAAACATGCTAAAAAACAACCTTTCTTTTTGGTATGTCCGAGAATACTAATCTATCAATAATTTTAAAGCCTTCAACCAACATTTCTAGCTTGCAATAAACAAGATAAGTAGAACTTAGAATAATTGATCACACATTTCAAATGGTTTTGCATAGTATAAAAAAACAAACAAGAAAAGCAATAAATTAAATATACCATAATCAGGGCTCTTTTTTCTCACCTTGTACTTTTGATTAAGATTGACCGTTAAAAAATAAATGGGATCGTACAAATCAAAATTTTAATTTTTATGACTTCAGTATTGCGGGTTCATAATTTCCATTAGGCAAGCTCTTCAATATCAATTACCCCGACATTATCGCAGGAACCTCCAATTAAGAAATAAGTGTGAACAAAGAAACAAATTATGACAATCAATTTTCATTCATTTCAATAAATATAAATTCATGGATTTCATTGAAAATACAAGAAATTTGAAATCATCTTGACAATCATCTTGACTTATGGACTTGTATCCAACTTGTCTCTTGGACATTTTTGCATTTTAGATCACATCGCGGCCCGAGTTTGATTTAAATTTCGTTATGACTTTCCATGTTGATGAACCAGGACTTGATTTTTGATTTTTCTGCTAAGCTTCGCTTCTATGCTTGTGGCTCCTTTCTGATCAGAAACTCTCTTTTGGGTCTTCGACTTCCGGCCGCCTTGAAACCGCTTAAGTTCAATTTTTCGTCAATTTATACGCATCTTTAAATATCGACCAGGAAACTCTTTGGGTCTTCGACTTTGATGTCCCTCGAGACCATTGAGTCCAATTGTCGATTTTTTTTTTTATAAATTTTTTAATATTGATTTGTAGTTTCGGTCCGACTTTTGATGTCCCGAGAATCGCTGAGCTCAATTATCGACGAGCATTACTTTTCAAATATCGACTTTTCATATCTTGAATCTTGACTGGTTAAGCTTTTGGTTTATAATATGTCGCTGTATTATAAGCGCCATCATCGCGCCGCATGCCTTGTTGTTGTTTTAAAATATATATCTTATCACGCTTTGAGATAACAATTTAGCCACTACCGCGGATAAGCACCTTGTCGCTGTTTGAAATTAGCATTTATTAGGATAAGTCTTCATTATACGCTGGTTTCCGCTATTCGCTTGTTTTGCGATGACTATTTCCAAACTTTTTTTTTTATTTATTTTAACCATATTGTCATACTTAAGTTCTACGATTTATTTGGTATTTTAGAGGGTACGTGTGAGTATATAGTATTAATATTTCTATTTATTTATTATTTATTTATTATTTATTTTACCAGCTTATGCATGCTTCTCAATTTTTAGGTCTCATGTAACGCAGTACATAATGATTTTTTTGTGCCCATATGCATGGTGGATCCTGGCTTTTAGATGTGAGCATGCATGCTCCTCATTTTGAGAACCCATGTGTATTCCTTGTGTAGAGTGGGACCATAAACCATGTAGTATGCACATATATCATTGCATCATTTTCATTTTTTTTAATTCTTCCTATGCTGCATGCATGGCACGTGAATACAAATATATATATATATATATATAT
>NC_052486.1:3558071-3600764 GCF_009730915.1 Dioscorea cayenensis subsp. rotundata
TTTATTCCCAACTTTCTTGGCCTTCTTGGAGATGGCCCTTAAAAGGTGCCTTCCTATGATTGACCGAGTTTGTCTTCATTACTTGTCTTTGAGTGCATCTTGCTTTTCCCTCGTAAAGTCCACTCTTTACCTCAAGTGACTTGTTTTTGAGAGCTCTCATTTCCATTCAACAGCATCAATTAAAATTTGTCACCTACTATATCCTTCTCCTCTACCATGTAGGGACCGAGGAATGCACTACCATACTTCAATCGGGAAGACTAAAGTTGCATAGAGTTGCGGATCATTGGGCGGAAGGCATTTTCTTCACATCTTCCTCCTTTTCCCGTGTCTTGCCTTTTACTAAAGCTGATGAGCGCGGGCTAGTAGATGCTCTCAACAACCCTTCGACCGAGTCATGTTCTAGTTTGTCTAGAACCAATGAACTCAGTTTAGCTCTAGTTCAACTCGGAATCAATTCAAAAGAACTTACGGAGGAATAAGAAGTATTAGCAGTCAGGAAAGGGTTTGACTATATCAACATATGAAACATGAACACATTGTCAAATATCATGCACAATACAAGTATACTGAGCTATATGGTTTTCATAAATAAATGAACATGTATTTGAAATAATAAAAAGTTCATCAAAAATTCAAATCGTTATTTCCTCACACATAAGATATATTACCATCTTAAAGCATAAACCACTAAAAACATAATCCCAAAATGTTGACCATTCATAGTGCATTATGCATGAATAAAATCTACAAAGAATAACAACTCCTATGAGTGATTCTTATCCCAGCATAAGTAAAACAATTACTTACTGGCTTCCTCCCGAGACTCAATCAAAGGGCGGTCACACCGGCTTGCTTCACCTAGCTACTCTTGCCATACAAAGGAATCGTGGTATTTTTCAAAACTCAACTTCTTCCCCTTCACATGTTATCTCTTAAAACCTTAAATTAAGGCAATAACACAGACCCTTTAGATATCCATCCTTGTTGTCTTCCCGCACACTTGACCTTCACTTGTGCGGCTACACTCAGTCCGTCCTCCATGAGCCATTTGGTGTGACCCATCACATGCCGATCCAACTGGTAGGTCATCTACAGATATTGCTCAGCTCGTACAGAAGGTCTCTTTGAACACGAGGTGGTCGGGAAAAGCAAAATGCCCAGGATGTACATTAATAGTAGCTTAATAAAAATTCTCTCTTTGTTGGCTTCTTTTTTCTCTACTAAGTTCATTAAAAGTTGACCAAGCTAGCTCCCTAGATCGATCTACTCCTTTATGAAGTACTCCTCCTCAGTGCACGTGTTCCTTTTCTCTTTTTAAAATTTATGAGCATCACCATCACAACGCAACCCTAATATCAGCTACATCCTCGGCCCTAAATTGTATAACTATGACCCGGCTTGAATATTTTGGTGGTTCCATCAAACACTTGCATAAGCATGTCAATACGCCCGTTCTGCTATGGGCGCAAAGTCCATGAAATAGCTATATCCGTCAGTGATGGGTATTCTTGTTACCTGTCATCTTCTCTCAAATTCCTTATGCAGACACGGTAGCGTGCAAGAGACATCATCCATTCACATAATTCCACGGATTGGTTGGCCATCTTCCTCTTACATGCTACAACTTGAAAACATTTTGATTTCAATTCACACACAATGTAGATAGTACTAGTACATTAGTAAAGCATCGTCAAAGACATCGCTTTAAAAATTAAATTGCTACATCTGAAAATCTTGATAGCCAAAGATATATATAATTACATACATTAATGATTATAAGTATCTTACATTTATGTTATCACGAGATGGAATTTCAATGTGAAATACTTACACTAATCACGGTTACATGAAACACAAGAACATTCTCAAATTCCATCATTCCAAACCAGAACATTTTAAGGACAACAACTCCACATTTACAACATTGTCGTTTCATTCTAGAGTACTATCTAACACAATTACAACAAATAAAGATGATATTAGGGATTAACATGCCCCATAAGTAGATTGCATTTTGTACCAAAAATGGAGTTATAGGTCTCCATCCCAAACATGCATATACCCATATTGCTATATTGTTTGACTATATCTTAAGTAGAAAATATGTGAAAATAAACACAAATCAACGAACCTTTGGTTGTAACGCTATCTTGGATTTAGTGCAAAAATCATTTTTAACTAGCATTGCACAATCTTGAACTAAAAAAAATTACATTGACCTCGGATGGCATCAGGCCATCATACCTCTCGGTCTTGGGAGTATAGGGATGATGTGTCCAAAAGAAATCTGCGCAGCTTTATCTTCGCCTTTTCTTAGTGCGATCTTTTCTTCCAACATATATTTTACCCTTCACTCATTCAACTGCAGCGCCAGGAACACGCGGAGCACAAGCCCAGCTCACGGGGGTGACAAGCGGAGTGGCAACTCCGGTGATGTCTTACTCCAGTGGGGCAGCACTTTTTAACTAAGGAGAAGAGTGAAGTGGAACCAATGAACTATCTCGCGGAGGTGAAAAGATGGGATGGCTATTAACTTATGAACAATTTTGAAAACTATTTATTTTACAGAGCTCGAGGGGCCAATATTGGAACTTCGCCATCAATTAAACCCTGTTAACATCTTTTGGGACTATAAAGTCCAAATCTTAAAAAGGAGGGACTTTTTTGGGATATGATATAGTCCAAGAATTTTTGATCAAATGAGAAAGTTAATGGGATGATATGAATAATTTCTCAAAATTTCTTTTTAGTCTTGATGGTATCAATTTATAAAATGAAGTTAAGAAGAGAAAAAGATCTTCTTTACTCTTTTTGTAAGCTCTCTATATCATAAGCGGATAAGACCACATAAGGGCAAATCCCAAGTTACATTTTTAAAAAGTTTTGCTGAATAACCTTATGTTTTTAAAAGAAGTTTTGTCTTTTAGTTTGTTATTTTAATAATATTTTATTAAAAACAAAAAGGTATAAGGAGTCCATAGTCACAAAAATGGGGGTAATATTAGTACATATATTTAGTGAAAAACAAGGGAGGGGAGGGTTTATGTCCTTTTGTTCTATGTGGCTTAGCTAATGTTGATCAACACACAAGATCTTATCCCAAGAAACATCGCGCCTTAACCAATCTTCCGTTGTTCTCAATTACCATTAATGCAACACACCTTTCTCAAGATGCCAACACGATCACCATCTGCAATAAGCTCTTTGCCTCAAGATTGATTGATGCTATCGTCACTTTCCTTTAGCCTCTCTCTATCACAATCCCTTCTAAAAGACTTATTACATATAAATATATTATAAAACAAAAAGGTTAAAGATTCAGTAGTCACAAAAATAGGGGGTAATTATTGTACATATATTCAGTGAAAAACAAGGGGATGGGGAGGTATATGCCCTTTTTGTTCTATGTAAACTTAGCCAATGTTGATCAACACACAAGATCTTATCCCAGAAACATCGCCTTAACCAATCTTCCATTAGTCTCAATCACCATTAATGCAATACACCTTTCTTAAAATCTCTACATAATTACCATAGGCAATAAGCTCTTTGCCTCAAGATTGATTGATACTCTGACCACTTTCCTTTGGTCTTTCTCTATACGCAACTCATTGATAAGAGACTTATTACATATATAATTGTCCATACAAAAACTAATTCTTAAACTTTTATCTTTTGTCTTGATTATCCACCAACTCAAATCTAGTGTTATGAATGTTTTATGACATAATTATGATTTGACTAAACATCTATTGAAAATGGCCCGAGTTACATTTTCAAGTTGTAACATAACTTTGCAAAAGTATCAACCCTTTTGGTTGAGCTTGTAGAGTCAAACATGGTAGGATTTCCTAACAATATTGGCCAAACTTGGAAAAACAATTGTACTCACCAAACACATCGGCAAGAACCAAACATAGTATTCAATGATACTCAATCAAATGCTTAAACTTGACTCACTTTGTATCATCTCAATATAGCTTCCAATCACCTTCCATATAATCTTCAATCAATTATTTAATTTGGGCACTTACCCAATTTAGCTCCCAACCAAAGATAGAGCTTCAATCACCATGTTAAACAATCTTCATAAATGGCTTCCTAGCCACATATGAAAGCTCTAATTAATCAACCAATCAATTTAGAAATCTCCTAATTTAGTCCTCATCAACAAAAATAGTTCCATTCAACAAATAGGAATTTTACTTCTATCCACCATCAAATCTACTCAATTGTATGCATCTAATAAATAATATGCTAAGTTGCTATGTCTTAAGAATACATAAAGAAAAAAATATTATATTTAAACCTTAACAATCTCTCCCATTGGTGTTATTTATCACAACCAAATTATAACGTAAAGCAGTTTCATGTCATAAATCCATGATCCCAAACAATATTAAAAGAAGGAAATGAAGCATTTTAGTGGAGCAAGATGAAAAGCTACTCACTTTTCAAAGAGGAAATTTGAAGGGGTGAGAGCTTTCAACAATGAAGTGTTGATCGAACAAAGTTACGATTCCAATTCTCACTTCTTAGAGAAAAGAGAGCAATAGTTGCTAGCCACTATTATTGGATCAAGAATGAAGAAGGTGATGGCCAGTGGAATTAGGTTTCAAAAAAGTGAAACCCTAAAATATATCTAATAGATATATATATATATATATATATATATATATATATATATATATATATATATACTAATTATGTAATTTTCTTAACGGGACGAGGCAGACAGGGTAGATTTAAAATAGGTGTTTACCAAAATTGCCCCACCCCTGCTTTTTGAAAGAAAAACTCCGCCCACCCTGCCCCTCCACCACCCCAATTGAGGAAAGAAATTGGAGTGGAAACCAAGGAGTAAGGCGAGGGTTGCCATCTCTAAGAGTAACTAACAACCATTTGAGTTTTAATTATCGAGGAACTTATTGGGGAAGGATAGACTTGCCAAACTTAAGGTTGGCCTCTCTTCCCAAAATCATTAGGTTTGATTACCTTCTTCCCTGAAGGTGTCTATGGCCATAGTGAACAACAACTATCTAAATGAGAATCCTTCCTCCTTTAGTCACTAGAATAGATCGGCATATATAGAAGTTGAGGGGTTTCCCTAAGTCAAGGTGTTTATTTGAAAAATTGCACATGGTAGACTACCTTTGGTGCTTAATCATACTGATTTCAACATTGGCCCATCTACTTTATGTGGTTTCTATGGATTAGAAATGGAGCTGCCAACCACATTCTCTAGAAATGTAGTAAAATTCAAATTTGTTGGGTTAATTAAGTTTGAATTCCCTTGGTTTGGACAGTTGTTTTATATATGTTAAAATTCAATAAAAAAAAAATCATAATAACCACATTCACATTAGAAAGATGGTAGCGACCTCTTGATCTATTAGCATTGGGTTCTCTGCATAGGATGTTAGTGTTTTTTTGCCGAGAAAGCGGTTTGAACCTCGGTTCATGTAGGGGTGAGGGCACAAGTGCATTGATATATTAATTCTAGGGCCGTGCACACCCCCTAAAAGTGGCTTGTCCATCTTTTTCATCAAATGTACATATGAAAAAGATGGTAGTTCTTTTCTTTTGCCAAGTGAAACATTAAAGGTATCAATTATCTATCATAACGTTAGTTTAAATAGGTGACTTATCCACCCTAGGAAAAAAAAATCATAATAGCAATCTATTGTTTGATTGCATCTCCATTAACATAAGATATAATACATCTTGTTTATTCAATTTCAAACATCATAACCTATACGAATAAATAATTACTTACCAATTCAACAATAATTTTTTTTGGAATATATTAAAAAACATTAGCATGATGACCTAATAGACTAGCATATGATCTCACCTTCAAGCTTAAGGTACTTGTCACCATGGTTAATATTGGCGAACTTCATTGTTTTGTTTTTCTAAAATAAAATGGACAAGTTACTATGCATATTATTCACCACATGGGAGGAGGGATTTGAACTAGACATGGCCACGGTTCAGGAACACGTGATTCATGATTCTGAACACGCTGGTTCAGTTCAAAGAAACCTTGAACCGGGAACCCAGGCCCTTAAACAAGGTTCGATTCGGTTCGGTTCAGTTCGGTTTTCGGTTCCGGTTCGGCGGTTTTAGTTCAGCAGTTCGGTTTGATCGGTTCATACTGGGTTCGGTTTTTTTAACTAAATAATTCAATAATTCAAATTAATTAACACAAAAAAATACAAGAATTAATTTAATACTAATATAAGCCCTTTGCAATCATAGATTTAACTAAGCACTTTGCATTTAATGATAGTAGGTTAAGTTAGTAGGTATACGGTATACCCAAGGTTTCAATGTTTTATTTATTTTGTTATTATTATTTTTAATGTTCATGTATGTTATTTGTTTTTCTTTAGGAATTGTTTTTATTTTTTTTTCCTTTTTCTTTTTGATTTCTAGTATACTTATATAAGTTGCATAGTTTACAAATTGAAAATCTTGGGAGTTTTATCTATATATTGGAATATATATATAAATGATCAACAAAATCAGGCAAATTGATATATATACACATATATATTCATGTTTATTTTATTTTATTTATTTATATATTTTTTTAATGATTCAAATGTTTTACATGAGAGCATTTTACTCAATATATTTTCATTTATATAAAATAAATATAATTTAATATGAACTACATTAATTTTTGTAAGTTTCAAAAGCGGAAGATATATAAAAGTCTAGTCTTTGTTTTTTATATTAAATTATAAAAATAATATGGAAATCTACTAAAGAATTAAATATTTAAGTACTTCTCGTTAATTAAATTGTTTTAATAAATCCATATTTAATTTGTAACTAATAATTTTGTGGCATAATCAATTAATTATAACTTATCCTCTTGCATGAGTAACGAAGTTTCGCATAGCACGATGACATATAAGTTAGAGCGAGATGTCACAAATCGGGACTTAATCGGCTAATCAAGTATTCGAGAATCGGACCTAATCAATAATCAATTTGGTTAATATCTTTAATTAATTATTTTAAAAATATCTTTAAACATGCAATTACTTAATTAATTACTAATTAATGATATTAACAAAATAAAAAACCTAATCATAAATGAGCGTTATTTATATAGTATGACATTATTCATATTATATTTATATAATATAATATGAACTTTTTATTTTGAACCTTTGGTTGAGCAGTATGTGGAGCTGCGGGTTGAACCGCATATGGAATCACTGGGTTGGAACCGCGGTTCCACAGTTTTTAAATTTTGAAGCCGGAACCCGAACCTTATATGAAAGGTTCGGTTCCGGTTTTAGGGACTGATTCACGGTTTTTCGGTTCCGGTTCCGGTTTTTGATGATTCGGTTCCGGTTCGGGTTCCACGGTTTCGGTTCAAAATGGCCACGTCTAATTTGAACTTTTAATCTCTCACATATGACTTTATATGCCTTATCATTGGGCTATATCAACTTTGGCAAACTTCATTCTTTATTGCAAAGATATAACGAAGTTATTTAAAATAATAAAGATAATAAACTTAGTTCATAATAAGTATTGATGACATCACCACATAATGTCTCCTTAATTCGAGAGTTTGTTGAATGGATGGAAAGTTGGATTCAAAAAATTATTTTAGTGAAAACAAAAACTTGAAATAAAAATATTTTATTTATAATGACAAATTTATAAGAAAAAGAAATAATAATAATAATAATAATAATAATAATAAACCTAAAAATTTATAATGGTGCTCTACGAGAGTTCCTATTTGTAAAATACATGCAGAATAATTAACTCATAGTTTAATTAAAAGAGTTTACAATAAAATCCACCGTTCCTTTTGATTGAAAGGTTTCGAATTTGAGCCCTTTAACTCGTAATACACGGAGTCTTCTGTAGGAGATGCGTGTAAAGAACACTTTTTAATTAATACATGAGATCAATAAGTCATTTTAATTAATACACCTCCATATTTATATGTCTCTTAACTTACAGTCCTTATCGCTTTCATAATAATAATAATTAAAAGGGCTTGCATGATAGACAAATTAGTTTACATATATATGTGTGTGAGTAAGTCATCTATGAACATTCAAATCGCAGTTGATTCCAATCAAACCGGTTTCATTCTCATGAACAGTAAGGCAATAAGGTGTGATGAACAGTGATACTTACAAAGAATAAAAATGTTTGTACAGTAACAACTGTGTAATAGAATCTAGATAATTAAATCATTCATTGGAACAATACTTATGCAATCTGAGTCGTCAAACCTCATTTGCACCCCCTCTAAATCAAAAACCAAACACTCTCTCTCCTCATCCAGACACTCGTACATTGTTTTTTGTTCACTATGCATGCTCTTGTAGCTCTACCTCTCCACCTCACCCATAGAGTATTTGCCATTAATATATTCATACATATTTATAATATTTGGTTTGCAGTTGATTTTTTTTTTTTTTGGTTTTTAATTATAACCTCACCATTTTTATGAATTATATATACACATTACATTACAATATGGAGAGCAATATTAAAAATAATTTAACTTTTATAATATGAAAGTAATTTTTCAAAACTTTAACTGCACCCGCATTATATCCAAACAATGATGTATAAAATAATTAAAATCATATTTTTGCCGGTCCTTAGTGCCAAATTTCTAAAAAAATTGTTGGAAAAACCATTTTTTATTATTTTTTATTTTTTTTTAAAGAATTATCTTTCAACTCCTTTTACATTAAAAGAATGACAGCTCTTTTTCTTACCAGGCTCAAGGTTTTACATCAAAATAATGATAACTCTTTAACTTACCAGGTTTAAGGTTTTTACATAAGAAGAATGACAACTTTTTTTTCTTACTGGATTCAAGGTTAAGAGATAATTTCTCACTCTTAACATTAATATTAGTTGAAGTTAGTGACTTATTTATTTTTTTAAATTAAAAAAATAAAAAAATAAAAATTGTTATGTCTGACGACGTGGATTGACATTATATAACAAGCCAAGAGGTGACATGGCAAAAGGAAGTAATGACTAGGATGATGACGTGGCAAAATGTTGATGTCATGACATGTGAAGATACTAAAGGGTTAGAAAAATCAAGATGAAGATTATGTTTAAAAGATATTCCTCTAAATGGAGTCATTTGATGATCAACCATTTTTGGAAAAGAGCATCAAGTCTAAAGGATCTCTTCAAGAAAAGTAAGTTTTATTTAAAAGTATGTTTATCTATTCTTGGTAAGATCCAGGGATGATAAATAAATATCTTTGATAGAACTCCCTTTTTGGAAAGATCTATTTTAAAGAGGGAAATGAATATTCTATCATTGGCAAGAATAGAAGATCATGAAGATTGCATGGAGCCTAGTTTGGTGTGAAAAGCTATTTGAAAACACAAACTAAGATAGAAATGACAAACTTAGTTTGGTGTGAAGCTATTTGAAGACACAAACTAAGTTAGGCAAGGATAATCCAATAAAATTATCAAGACCATATTTAGCACTGCAATTTAAAGAAAGATCTAAGAGCTAATTATGGGCGGAGCTATTCCAGGGGTCTAATTGATACGTGCTTGTGCGATAAGAATGTGAACTGTTCTTTCCTTATGATGAGCATTACTTTTATCGGGTTTTAACACTAATATGTGTGTATTTATGTTACTTTCATGCAGAGAGGATTGTGAGGTCGAGTATTAGAGAAAGAAGCCAATGTGGATCGTAAATGCACCATTTGGAGGAAATCTCGAGAAGGTTCAAACGCGAAGACATTAGTCGGGTTCGAAATGCGGGAATGTGTGCTAACCTCCTCGTATTCAAGTTAGCACAACAATTTGGAGGGCACAAGGCGATCACATTCAAGTATTCCGGCTTGTGCATATATAGCAAGATCTCCACCAACATGTCCGTTATTGAAGAAACAAAGCTATCTATGACGTAACCTTGTCCCCATTTACGTTACCTCGATGAAAGCATGGATTCGGGAGTGTTTCGGGCCAGTACTATAGCATGTACTATTCATAGCCGCCCGAAGAAAGGTGAAAACAGAGAATCCGCACGGGGGGTGTGGAAATTCCACACGCCCTGCGCGAAAAATCCAGTGGGCCCACATGGGACGTGTGGATTCTCGATTTCAGCCCTATTTAAGGCCGATTCCATCCCCGATTTCAGGATTCTTTTCTCCATCTTTTCCCCAACTTGAGAGAAGGCGTGCTAGGGTTTTGAGAGGTATTGGCTAGGGGATTGGGAGAGGTTCTCACGGCTCCGACATCGCGCTCCGTTTGGAAGAAGGTTAGTGGGAGAACTTTCGTCGGCACCGATCCGACGAGGTGTATCCTAGGCCGGACAAAGGGACTCTTGGACGAGTAGAGGATTCTCCACAAGACCATCGCCACGACTATCGAGGGGGTTTTCTATGGATTCTTTGCTTTTACATTTGATTTCATTGATTATAATTAGCTCCATGGAGAGTTAAACCCCCTAGTGGGTACTTGGGTATTTGTGAACCCTAGGATGTATTCGTTTCATTGAACCTCTTTATTATGCTTTCAATTAATTGATGTTTTATTTGAGTTCCAATCTTGAATGCTTAATTATATGAATACTCCCTTAGAGTGACACTAGGGTTGAGAGTTTTTGTTGGTAACCCTTGTGAATGAGTGACACACCACGAGAGTTAGACAAAGATAGATTGGAGAGGGTTGAGAGGGTGAGTCAAGAGGTAGCGGAGCGTCCCCTTTCCCCTCCGGTGTGATTTATTCTACCTCCATTTCCTCAAGTTCTTTGCGGTTATAGTAGAGTGAATGGGCTAAAGGATGACCTTCCGCTGGGGCTTAGTTGCGAGTGCAACGGAGTGAAGTGTTGAAGTGATTTTAGCACCTACGGCTTAATTGTGGCTAGGGACCTTCCACCTGGACCAAAGGGTTAGGTCTAAATCTAGGAAGAGGATTTATCACTTGGAATCCCTAGAACTCATTGCAATTCTATATGAGTGCGAGGTTGAGAGGTTATTCAATTTCTCCTCCGGGACATGTATATAGTTAGGCATGGTTGACCTTAGATTTGGGACCATGTATTTAAGGATCTCCATGACTCATTATTGCTCCAGTTAGGAAGTATAATAGAGGGTTCTTGCACTTGAAACGATTGTCCTAGGCGGAAAAATATCCGGGTACCCCATTTATATCGATTGTCTTACATTCTCCTTTACTTGTACTCTCTTTCTTGTTCTTTTACTTTCGTTATTTCACATCTTGTCACACATATCACTATTCATCTTTCACTTAGTTAAGAAACAATTTAAGTGTTTTTATTCCCAACTCCCTATGTATATTATACCCCACTCATCTGGGATTTTATTACTTCGACAAACCCGTGCACTTGCAAGACATACGCAAGGGGCGTTGTCACTAATCATGTATGGAGGTTTGAAGATCCAAGCATGGATGATTGGAGATCATGCTTGAAGATATTGAAGGCTAAACTTGGATAAAGATGAAATCAAGTTTAGTAACAATATTTGCATGAGTCAAACGAAAATCATTTGGGAAGACCAAACTTGGGTCAAGTTTGGAAAGAAGATCGGAAGATCTTCGGTGACCATCTTTGGTGAGATGGTTGAGTGTGCCTTGGTAGGCGCGTTCCTCAAGAGAGGAGACTTACTGAAGTGACGTGAGGAAAGAAGCAGTTGCAGGCTGGAGGAGCTCAGGTAAACTCAACTGCTACGAGGCGGACTGAAGGAACCGAGAAGGTTGAAGGTCACAAATTCGGGTGCATCTGGCTAGAACTCAGTCATGTTCAGTAAAGTGGGCAATGTTGCAACTGGGTGTTGCAACATCTAACTTTGGAAGGTGTCCAAGTTAGGAAGCCGAGGAGAATTCTAAAAGAGGAAGGTTTATTTGGACGTCGGTGCGTCTATATAAGATATCCTACTTGAAGATTTAGGATGAGCCTCGGAGTGAGAGACCCTTTGGTGAGGGTTGAAGAGAGTGGGCATCGGTCAATCTTAAGAGGATATTCTTTGTCTTAAGAGAGTAAGGGAGTGTTGTACTCTTTATTCAATAACCTTTTTTAGTGGATTGTTTCTCCAGACTTTTGCCACGCGATGTAGAGCAAGGTTGTGCCGAACCCGGAGTTACTCAACTTGCGTATCTCTTTTCTCTTGCTTGATTGTGTGTGTGTGTCCAATCTTTGGATAATTATTGAGTGATTTATCTTACCACACTACCCAATCGACACCATCAAAAAAATAAAAAAATCTTTCAATGGAGTCCTATTTTTTCACTATATATATATATATATATATATATATATATATATATATATATAAATGAATAACATCTTTAGGTAAATATTTGAAGGTGTCATTACCTGTACATTAATTATTGCTGGTTATTTGACGATGATCATCAGGCAAACTTGAAATTCTAACAACAATTTTATATGAATCAGGTTAATCCAAAATTGTGATGCAATATTCATTATAAAAATAAAAAATTACAGTAAACTAAAATTATTTTTTTCAAGAATGTTTGCAATCATGCCGCCACCATGTTCCCAACAATAATTAACTAATTAGCTAATAATAAAATTCTTATACATTTTCACTATTAAAAAATAAGAGATTAGTGAAGAACAAAATCTTCAGTTTTTCAATAAGTTTAATTCTCTAAATAATTTTTCTACTTTTTTTAAATTGTCTTTTGATTCTTATATTTTAAATTGTAATTTTTTAATCTAACTACTAATTAAATTGAGTCATATTAGTCCATATAGAGTTAGAGTTTAGGGTTTAGAATAACTAATATGGCTTAATTATTAATTTAAAACTACTAAAACAATGGAGTTTTGGCCTCTCAATTTTAAAGGTCACATTATTAATTTTATTTTTAATTTAATATGTAATTAATTTATATCTTTTCTCAACTAATTTTGTAAAATTAAAAAGATTTTATTTTTTTAAATTTGATACTTAATCAACTGTATATCTTTGATTAACTAAAGTTTTTAAAATTCATATTTTCTCTTGATAATCCTTTCCAAACGGCCTAGTTCTTACTTCTTTTTTCTTTGAAAACTAATCCAACAGTTCACCTCTTTTATTATAAATGAAAAGCTTTTTAATTCATTTATATGGTTACTTTATTAATATCTCATATACATATTTCTTTAAAAAAAATCAAATAAAATTTATTTTTTTTATTAAATAAATCACAGACTTCATTTTGAAATATTATTATTATTATTATTATTATTATGATTATTATCTCAACACATTTTTTTTAGTGAAGTATCGACCGAAGGGAGTCAAACCTTCAACCTCTCAACCCTCAAGCATAGTAGTCAAATGTCTTAACCTCTAGGCTACTATTGTGGTTCTTCTGGCCTAGGTTTAACGGGGTTTAGCGGTACCAATGATCTCTTGACATATTAGTATCGGGCCCGTATTCGTTTAAAAAAAAACCCGAGATCGAACTTCAAAGACCACGGAAGAGTATAGATGCTTAAGTCTACTCCATTCATATGCACGTTCTTAACATGTGCTTACCGCATTTCATATAAAAAAAAAATAATAACTTTAATTTCTTTGAGCCCTCGCCCACCATAAACATTTAAAAAATTTGCAATTTATGCAACCAAGTAATTTCCCAAAAAAAAAAATTAAGTGAACTAACCGAAATCAATACTGTTATAAATATTCACCATGAAAAAATAAAATAGCAAAATTTTCCTTTTATGACATGGGTGATCAAGCACATTTGAGATCTCCTAAATACAGTTTTTGATACCCCCATAATAATTAACTGAACTACAACCTACCAAATTCAAAAACTAAGTTATTGACTTGAAAAGCACCAAATCCTAAGAGGGCATTTTTGGTAATTTTTATAGATATATAAATGAAAACCTAAATTGTATGTATCTTTGTGATAACCCAATATATATATATATATATATATATATATATATATAATCTCACAAAATCCAACCTTCATTTTAAGCTTATTACTAATATATACATATATAATTTTAAATTTTTCTCCAATTTCTGTTCTCTAGATTATAACAAGGTGGGCTTTCCATGTGTTCACTCTGAATAAGCATCCAAATGCATTGGCTTTCCAAGTATTTCTCCACCCCCTTTTTATCCCAAATATCAAATATCAATGTTATCAATCACTACTCTCCAAATTTAGCATCACAGTGAGAGGATTTATGCCCCAAAGATTTCATCTTTCTTGTCCTCAAATCTTTGCAATCTCCTGAATCCCCCTTTTTCTTCCCCTCCTGGGTCTTCTTGCTCTTCCTCTTGACTGGTGTTTTGCCAAAGTGATTGTGCTGGTTGATATTGTTTGTTGTTTGGGCTGGTTCTCTCTGTGGGCAAGAGAAAGAAAAGGGGCCGCCTTTTCTGTTAAATCACAATCGGTCACAGGTTTGATCTTATTCATCTGGTTTCATCAGGAAAGATGCCGTCTTTTGATGTTTTTTATGTCTTGGTATGTTTGGTAGAATCATCAAAATTTGATCTTTGGTTTTGTTGGAGATTTTCTGGCCTCTTCTTTGAATTTTGCAATTCTTGTGAGGAATCTGATTGATTTGTGACTTCTGTGTTAACTTTGTTTTGTTGATTGATTTGTTTTTCTACCGATGAAAGGATCATGCTTTGGATGAAGGCATAAGTAGTTAGATAACTATTTGGGAGAAAGCTCCTGCTGTTTTCACCATTTGCCTTTACTAGTTCTGTGATTACTAGTGTTTTTCTGCATTGCAATTAGATTGTGTGGATTAAGTTTTGATTCATTTTGTATGTGGTATTAATTTCTGGCTTCCAAGTTATTTTGTAGAATATATATCTGCACAAGGTAGATGTTCTAGATTTTGCATAATCACTTAAAATGTACTTTATTTTACCAGTTGATTTCTTATAATTATAAGAATTTTTCTTTTGATAAATATCTGCATATGCATCTTGTAATGAGGCATAGTTTATCCTTTTTTAGAGTTTAAAGGAGGAATTAGGAAGTAGAGGAAGAATGAGTGGTGGCATCAGTTCATTCTGACAAGAAGGATAAAGGGAGTCAAAATGGGGAGTGTTCATTGGAACTGTTTTCATGACCATAAACAGATCCATGTTATTAAGATTCTACTTTAAAGAAAATTTCTTTGCATGTTTTTAAGGTCTTACAGGTATAATTTAAAAATTTAGCTTTTGGAATTTAAATTGTATATATTGTTTTCTTTCTTTTCCTGATAAGATGCATAATCCAATCCTTTCAAGGATTGCATAGTGTATGTGCAGCTTGAAATGAAAAAAAATAATTCGATAGTTATTCGTAATTGGAAGTGAACTGAATTGAATTTTTACCAATAGAGTTGCATACTTGCATATTGTTCTGCTTAAGTGTATATCTAGTTGCATATATACACAATGATCTAGCTTATGCCTAGTTTCATATGTTGATCAGATATGGGAAATATTTATATGACTTGCATGTGATTTGTGGCATCTAAAGGTGACCATATCCACATATGTGGTTTGTGCTGCCGCATTTAAGGCACTGTCAAAAAATCCGATATAATAGTTTCCTAGATTTTGACTTATTTTTGTTGGTTTCTAATCAAACCTTTTTTTTGTCATTTCTCATCGAGACACCTTCTATATGTCAGTTTTTAATAAGGATTCACCCAACATATTAGCCCTGATTAAACATTGCTCATGAAGATAAAACATAAGAACAGGCAGGAAAGTTTGGGTATTCAGAATTTACTCATGGCGTGTGTTTTCTGTAAAAATTGGTTAATATACTAAAGAGAAATTGTTAAAAGAATTTCTCTTGTGATTTTCTCTTATGTTGCTCATTTGTCGACATCTTTGGCAAAGCATTAGATTCAAGTTTAGGTTAGAAATCATCCATCCATTGTATGTTGCATTGCATCATCTTTTAATTATCGAATCAAATTGCTTTAAGATATATTCATGTTTGAAATTGAAGTTTTTTCTTTTAATGGCTTTGCTCTTGCAAATATACTGTCTGTTTACTTGCAGTCTATGTCTATGGTTTGACAAGTTTTATCCATTCATGATCCTTTTCTTTTTAGAGAAGTCATCCACTCAGTGTGCTAGACATAATACAATACTATGAAATCCTTTTTTTTTTTTTGGCTTTTACAGATTACTTAATTATTTGTTTTATCTATCATTTTTCATTTATGAACTTTCCATACTGGTGAAGTCTTTATTCATTCAAGCCAACTGGTTGTAAAATTTCATGCTGCAAATTCTTATTCTTAAATTATGATTTGGTACAGTTTTGCATATTCAAGACAGGAAAATGGCTGGACATGGGCATGATGTTCAGACCTCAGTTGAAGTATTTGTGACTGACCATGCCAATGTGAGTGTTTCCATCAACCCTCATCAATTGCTCGAGAACAACATGATTCCACAGCCAGAGCAGTCGGAAAGTGTATGTGTTCCTTCCCTGACGTCCTGTGAAACAAACATGTCAATTGTGAATGTTTCTGAGACTGGAAGTGCTGGAATGGGCTTACAGCAGTCACATGCACCTATTTCTAATGAAATTGAGGTTGTCATCAATACTGAGAGCTTATTGGAGCAGGGAGATGAACAAGATGTAGAAATGGGAGACGGTGAGGCTACCCGAGGCTCACACAAACGAAAGACAACTGAACAAGAGCGTGGCCAGTCTTCTGAAAGTGAAACTCAATTTGTCCAGAGCTCACGGACTTTTGTTCCTGTTTCCGCTGATGATTCTAGCCTTATAATCATGTTTGACTCCAGCAATGTTTCAGATGATACTCTTGAAGAAGAACGCCCGAATCAGAGATTGAGGATTGAAGCTGAAAATTTACCATTTGATGCTTATCCTGCTGATAACGTGGCTGGTGACGCCGAAAATGAGATGTTGAATTCTATGATTGGAATCCACCATACTGATCAGGAAGATCAATCTGCTATTGTCGCTTCTGATCAGACACTAGAAGCTCCTCCAATGGATTTGGATGCTGCGAACACAAATCTGAATGGCCGCCTCGTTTGTCAGTGGCTTTCTTTCTTGCCTCAAAGCATCAGTGCTTTGATATTGCCAGAGGCTTTTGCTGCCACCATAGAGGATCTGATCAATTCTATCCCTGCTGAGGATTTGCAAGCTGCATCCAGCGAGATAGCATTTATGGTTAACCAGCAATCCGAGGGGAGTTCAGAAGATGCTAATGGTGATAACACTGAGAATTTGATTGTAGGTTTGCAAAATGAGGACTTGACCAATGAAAGCAGTATCATACCTAGTGATAGGACTGGCATTACAGAGACTAGTGTAGCAATTGGATCCCGTCAAAGCACCTCGCACCTCAATCATCATCAAGTGAGACTGTTGAAGCTTATTCACCAATATCTTTTACCTTATGTTCATGCACAACGAGGGCATACTCCTAGTAACACCCAATCAGAAGCCCCTGCTGGTAGCTTTAGCTCTTTATCCAATCAGAATCAGATGAACCAAATCGAGAGAGACCAGCGATCTCATTCTAATGTTGATCCCCAACCATTCTATGGTTTAGCTGGTTTCTTGGATCGGGACAGCGACGATGATGAAGAAACTGATTTTCCCCCATTGATGCAAGCCTCTTGGCAGGGCCGTGCAAGAGGAGCTTATGGAATCAGCGAGGTATGCTTTCCTGAACCATGTTTATATTGTTTTTATATTTGTTGAATATTGAGCATGGGTTGATGGTTAAATGCCTTCTTAATATAATATTATACGTCTAGTAAAATACACCGTTATTTAAATCATGAATGAAATTTTATCTGTATGTATGATAACTTCAATCTTATATTGAAAATTATTGAATTTTCTCGTCGTACACATTAGCATTTGTCTTATTTCTTCCTTAAACAGTTACAATTTCTCTTCGGCCAAGATTATGTGCGCAGGCGAGGTTCATTTCGGTCTGAGGTAATATTCTGTTTCTGTTCTTGTGTTTATTATTAACTATATCTTTCTCAACATAATTGTTTGATCCTAAGATTTATTTCTCTTTATAGAATGTGATAGAGATTCACTTGTGGCCATTCTCCAATGCTTAGACTTTTGAATTTATATATATACTGCATATGCATTTCAATAACTCGATACAATACCGTGTTTCCTCAGAGTTCCCGCTACTATGACCGCCATAGAGACATGCGGCTTGATGTCGACAACATGTCATATGAGGTATGCCGGGAAAACTTGCTCTATTATTTTCTAATCGAATGAACTATGACATAAACCAACATGGCCGGCAGGAATTACTGGCGCTTGAAGAACGAATCGGTGTCGTGAGCACTGGACTCAATGAACAAGAGAAGTCAAAATGTATGAAGCTTTGGACATTTGCATGCGCTCCATCACCAGAAAAAGAGCCGGAACCATGCTGTATTTGCCAAGTAATACAAAACAACTTTTTTCGAACTTCTTCGATGTTCGATTTTTGCGTGTTTGAATGCTCACTTGGCTGTGATTTTGGCAGGAAGAATTCATTGATGGCGCAGAAATGGGGTCTCTGATATGCGGCCATAATTTTCACGCCGAGTGTATAAAGAAATGGCTGGATGACAAAAAAATATGTCCATATTGTCGGGAATCTGCTGTCGATGAGAAATCGCAGCCGTAGATATGAGTCAGTAAAGTAGAAAGTTAGAAACAAAAAAATCCCCATGGAATAGATACATCGAAAATACGTGTTCTATACTATTAAATTGACTTGGAACTATTTGGATTGGTTCGGCATCTAGTTGAACATTGGTAGTCATTTAGCTTTAACCTTGCTGAAGTATATATATATATGTTTTAAATTTCCTTGGTTCTTAAACTACCCTTAAATTTAAATTTAAATTTTAAATTATGTATATTGGTGAACTGTTGGTATAATGTAACTTGTATAGTGAAACCAAATGTTTTCTAGGTTAAATGCTTTAATAATGTGCATCAATGTGTAATTTCAATATTTAAGTGAGGTATTGCGGAATAAGTATTTAAGTAGTATGTATCTTTGTAAAGGTTTGGAATTGATGATGTATCTCAGCTGTCACAAAACTCATTTTTTGTGCTTATATGTTTCTGTAGCTGTTTACAACTACCCATAATAAAACTATTATATCATCAAACATGAATAATAAAATACTTATAATTATGCATACAATGAAATAATACTATTTTATTATCAAACAATAACTAGAATTAGCTTTGCAGAGCATACTAGTTGTTTAATTTCTCACTTGCACTCAAAGTCAAGTATTTAGAAATTCAAATACATTTTTTGTTATATGTTTTTCAAACACATTTTGACTTAAAGGTTTTGTTAATGGATTTGCTACATTCTTTGGGAAGCTACTTTCGTAATTTCTATTTCTCTTCGTTTAACAATTTCTTTTACTAAATTAAACTTTCGTATTAAATCCAACACATTATCAACTCTTATATTCTTTCTAGTAAAAAACTATTTGGTCATCTTTTCTTGCAAACAAGACTCATAGGTTGAATATGATTATACTCTTAAAATATCTAATGGATCATCCCTCACTAACCTATTGATCATATCTGCATTAATATGTCCTAATCTAAGGTGCCACAAAAAAGTCCAACTCAATAGCATCTCTTTTGTTGAGACTACATTATCTCTTACATTATTTTCAATGCATGCAATAATATCATAAAGAGTAAGATAATAAAGATAATTTTTAGTTTAAACTAGACGTCACAAATTTATTATTCAATTCAATAGTAATTATATTACTGAAATAAAATAGAATATTCAAATTCATCTAACTTAGAAACAGAAACTAAACTTCTTCTAATATGATCCACATAAAAACAATCTTTCAAACACAAAAAAACTCCTCCTTCCAACACTAAATTAAATATTCCTATAGACATAATAGTAACCTTTGCCTCTGTTCCATCAAGTCACTTCCCCTATATGCAATCTCTACTTTCTTGAAACCCCTGCAACATAATGCAAAAATGAAAGGTTGGTTAGAGTCAATACACCAAGACTTTAGCGTAATCTCTACCAACAAATTGAGTTTCAATGATAAAGTATACTAGGCATACCTTTCAGAGATTGTAAGATTTCTCTGAGTGAAGATAAGTACCGAAAATCAGCTTTCTTTTCCAATGACCTTTCTTTCTACAATAACGACAAATATCCATCGATTGGTCTTTTCTTCACCCTTTTGAATTGCCTCTCTGGAGTTGCTTTTGGGCTTTCTTGTTTGTGAAAACACGCTTCTTGATTTTGGGGACTTAGTTTGAAATGTTTTTTCCCTCGCCTACCACGATAATAGTCTTTTCCTTTTTTATCGAATTTTCAACTCTTTGCAACATATTGTAAAGCTTAGGAAGAGTCACTACCAAGTTATTCATATTGAAGTTAAAAATAAATTGATTAAAATGACTCGTGAAGTGATGATAAGATCACATCTATCTTTGTTTCATTGTCCATTTCAAATCCAAGAGATTCCAATTCATTTATAAAACCTATCATTTTTATGACATGGTCATGAACTGGTGTCCCTTCAGCCATCTTAGTAGACATAAGCCCTTTCATGGCACCTTGCCTAGCAAAACGATTCTGTTGCCCAAACATTTCTTTTAGACTATCCATTATTCCTTTTGCAGTTGTCATCTTCTCATGGTACTTTTGAAGACTACTCTCAAGAGAAGTTAGTATATAGTCTTACGACAAAAAATCATGCTTATGCCATAAGGTGTAAGCATCAATGACATCTTTTTTTGCATCTAATGCAGGTATCCCTGGTGGGTTCTCATCCAAAACATGAATCAACTTTTCAATAATAAGCACAATATTCAGATTTCTTTTCCAGTCATTGTAATTTGGACCTTTGAGACGATTTTCATATAAAAGTTTCACAAGTGGGCTATAGTTGCTCATATTATCTACAAATAATATAATAACCAATAATTAAGAAAATTCAACAACAAACTTCGCATGCATCTGCCATTGAGTTTTTAATAAAATAGTAAATCTTATTAAAATAATTTAATAGTTTGACATATATCTCATATGTGATTTTAGTGAGAAAAAAAAAACTCCACTCAATTAATATATTTTAAAAATTAAAGTGAAACAGATACTGCAAACCATTTTAAGAAATACTTCCACTGGCCATGACATGCCTATCATCTTCATAAAATAATAATAATAATAATAATAATAATAATAATAATAATAATTCAAGAAAAATTTTATCTTTCACTTCAATTAATCTCAAAATATTATTATTATTTACTAACAGTGGAAAATTTTTAGAAAATATTTTCATAAAATAATTTCTATCGCCTACCCTTGATATTGAGTACAATAAAAAAATTATACAATCATATAAAAATTTTTAATTTAACTCCCACTATTTATCTGATATTATTAAATGTTAGAAGAAAATAACAAATAACCGATTAAACAATTTATCATTAAAGCATGGTATAAACATATCTAACAATTATATATCGAATCAAGGTATTTTTATCAAATAAAAATTATCAAATATTATATTTTCATGAATAAAAATAACACATAATTCATTTTAACATGTACCACTGTTGAAAAATCTTTCTAATCAAATTAGGTTATCAATTACTATTAATGGGTATTTAATCAATAATTGATTAATCATCGAGAACTGATAACATAAATACATAAATATATGTGATAGATCAATATTACCTCACAAAGAATTCAGCACAATCCTCCAACATGCACACGTGATTCTGTAGAAGTTTTCACCCTTGATCTAGAAAAAGTGATGATTTCTTTTATTTTAAACAACTAATATCAATTAAAACTTTAATCTCATATCAAATATATAGGAGTAATTATGAGTTTAAATAATACATAATTTGAGTTCATTTAAAACTAGAGACTATCTTTATCTGAAAAATATTAGAAATAATTATGAGTTCAAATAATACATAATTTGAGTGTGTTATTTGGGTTGAATTTAAATAAGATTCGGCTATTTTGAGTCTTAATCGGATTGAATTTAAATGGTCTATGTAAACAAAGACCATCTAAGAACAATATATAGCAGGATTGGTTTGTTCGTTGGAGTGTATAAAGTTTATGAAAATTACATATTTTATACTTCTTTTTATCAATATATTATATTGTTGATGCTTATTCTTTTCCTCTAAATACTTCACACTTTATTTTCAACCCAATCTCCCTTAATTAAATTAACTTAAATTCAACAGTAACTAAAAAATATTTATTTTATTATGAATGTGGTCTTTCATAATAAGATTTTATCATTTATTAAAAAAAAACAATATGTTTAAAATCATGTTTGAAGGGAAACAATGAACCGAACTTTGATTTTAATTAATATTAATCAAAATAAATATTACTTTAAAAATTTAAATTCAAATTTATTATATATATATATATATTTATTTATTTGAATAATTGAATCTTATATATCCAATATAATAAAATGTACTTGATTTTTTAAATACAAAGTTGTCAAATTATAAACACATTGTATAAAAGGCACCATCACATGAAGTGAAGCCACTCCATATTTGCACCTTTATAATTGAAAATCTACTTATTATATCTTATAAAACTCTTTTTCCCATAATACAAATTAAAATTAAATATTTTGAGAAAAAAAAACATACATTACTAATAATAATTTAAACATTACAAATTTTCATATTTTTATGACTAGATATACATTTTTACTGTTCTTTTTTACATATACATGCAAATTTCACTAATTATATTTTTACTTACTATTTTTAGTTATCTATTAACTAAAAATTCTCACCCAAATCAAACATCAAGAATAAAATAAATCTACACAAAAATTAATAATTAGAATATTCTTGTGATAGGGAAGAGATTTGCCTTGAGTTAATACTTCATGTGCACTCATGGGCCTCGTCTTAAGTCATTGGGGTTCATACAATTGTAAAGTTATTTAATTCATTTGCATGGTATTGGAATTCTAAACACCTTACCCCTTTCTCAAAGGATCATGGACCTAGACTCAATGCTCTTAATCACCCAAAATAGGATGGTTTTGGCTGAAAATTAATGAATTATAAATAACATATTAATATGATACTAACATCGAACAACTACTATTAGTAGGAATATCAATGGGATGGATTCACAAAGAGATGTATAATATATCCCCTAGCCCCGACCCTGACCCCATCCCCGATTCTCGAACTCGGGTACAAGGAAAACTTTTTCTCCATCCTTGCCCTTGGAGAATATCGGGATTTAGAGATTCTCCGACCTCAATTTTTTTTATCTGTTGATTTTCCTTTCCCTACATGTATAAATCAAATGTATTATCTTTTAATAATATATATTTTTATTAAATATAAATATTTTTTTTACATTATCTATATATATAATATTTAAATTCTATATGTAGGGGCATGACTTGAGAAGTATTACTCATCTAGACACTGCTCCCTCACAGCAGTGAGGGAGGGGAGGGCGGCCACCCCCCCTTGTCGCCGGCGGACCCCTTCCTCCCTCTCTGCCTTTTACATAGGGGCGGAGGAAGAGGACGGGCCTACCCCCTCCCCCCGGGCCTCCCTCTCTCTCTCTCTCTCTCGATTTTATTTTATTTTTCTCCCTCTTTTTAAAGATTTTATTTTATTTTTTATTTTAATTTGATTGGATTTTTCTCCCTCTTTTTAAATATTTTATTTCTTTCTCTAGATTTTTTTATTTTTTTATTTAAAAAATCAAATTTTTATACAAATTAATCCAAAAATCCATCATTCAATTTAATTATGGTAGTACCCGTTGGAATATGTTTCCTAGACAATCGGGTAGGGATCTCCTTTTTGGAAAGGGCGTGTTACTGCTTTCGGCTCTTAGAGGGTGCGTTAGACATGAGGTTTATTCTGGAACTCGGACCTTATTCGGAAGGATCCTTGGCTTGTCGGGCGAGCTCCGATGAATATTTGGTTGGAGGAAATTCATGAGGACGATCGATCCAAATGGTACTGTTTGTGATTTGAAATTTCTTTTGGAGCAGGCTCCATTCATGGCGGATAGGGATTGCTTAAGCGTGAGTGACAGGGCTCGTGGGTTAGAGATGATTCCGTGATCGATAGTAAGAGATGGAAGCTCACGGGGAACGGCACTTACATCGCTAAATCTTTCTACGCTTCTCGAACGATGGTGGGGTCGAGATGCCCTGTGGTGAGATTCTTCCGGCGTAGCCATGTCCGACGTAAAAGTCATTATTTTTTTAACCCGGGTCAGCGTGGAAAAAGAGGATCCTCACTCGGAGGTTCCGGCCACAGGATGTTGTAATCGGCTCCCTCACTCGCTACTTGTGTCATGTGCTACAATGATATAGAGTCGGCGGACCACCTCTTCTTGCGAGTTGTTCATTTGCTAGGCAGTGTGGGGTGTACTTTTGTGCGCTCTGGCCTTCCCGGAGCTCCCCTAGGTCCCTTACAGGAGGTTTAGGGTGTTTGGAGAGCGGGTCGTGAGTATGATCCAGAGATGTGGGGGACTTCATCGTAAAAGCAATAGTGTGGAATATCTGGCTAGCAAGAAATGATTGCATATTTAATGCCAAATATACTTCTACTCATGAGATCATCTTGCGAATTGTTCGTTTGTTAATATCCTGGTTTTCCTCAGTTCCGGAGAGTGCACGTGAGAAGATGGAGGAGACCTTGGTTGAGTTTCGACAGAGCTTGGAGGCCCTTAGTGCCCGTGATGGGGGTGCTGGAGGCGATACATCTTCAGGAGCGGTTTCTGAGCAGGGCATGGGCTAGTCGCTTGTTGGCTGTGGGTGTAGGATGGTGTCTTGTCCTTTTTTTGTGGTTGGGCATTTTGTGTTTTGGGGAGTTGAGTTTTGAGTGTTGTCCCACTGCTCATGGGTTCTTGTTGCCCATGTTGGCTTGTTGTTAGGGCCGATGCCCTTTTTTGTATTTTGCTTCTCTATTAATCTATGTGGTTTATCCACCTTTTCAAAAAAAAAAAAATCTAATTTTATACAAATTCATCCTTATCATCTAAACATAATAATTTTTTAAAAATATATTTACAAAAATTTATTATATTTTATAAATTACTTTATCTATCTAGTAAATTTTATAAAAACAATCTATGTTTTAGTTTTTGATTTTTATAAATTAATTTATATAATATATAAAATTATATTTTTAATAGAGTTTTTGTAAAAATTTATTTTTGAAAAACTGATTTTTATAATTTAAACTATAAATTAATTTATAAATAAATTAAAAAAATATAAAAAAATTATTAATTTTTTTTTTCAATTCACCCCTATGCTATAGTTTCTTACTCCGCCACTGCCAACAGGAATTTACATCCCCACCCGCCCTTGACCCCATTTCAAGAATTTTAACCACGGCCCCAATTCCATAGGATCCGGGTAAGTTGACAACTCTACCACAAGTTTTTACTTTTTTTAACGTTTTCCATTAAATAAGTAATATTTATAGTATAAAAGTAAAAAAAAATATTTATATAATTTTATATTCAATCAAGTGTAACGGTCTTCTCGAAAAGACCACGTTAAACGCCCACGTTGATGATATAGTCCCCAGAAAGCATGTTCCGCATCATCAACCGTCCGATTTTGTCAAGATTCGCATTCGTGCATCTCGAGGCAAAGTGCATGTGCGCAGAGAATGTTAGGGTTTTCCATTGTCTATATAAACCCTCCGTGCACCGCCTTCGCCGAGCGCGGTGCAGTCCGGGCTGCCCTCCCTCCGATTGATCTCTCTCAAACCCTACCAAAATCCCGTGAAAAAAATCAAAAAAATCAATCAAAATTCCCAAAAATCAATTAGATCCCAAAAATTCCCTTCAAATCGACTACCAATTTATCCATTTTTGCTGGTTTATCTTTGATTTTACCTTGTGATCTTAGTTTCTGGTTTTTTATTTGAAAAAGGAAGGGGAAGGATTTGGGATTGGAGTGATGGCGGTTCTAGTGCAGATGCCACAGCAGCAGGTGGCTCCCTGTGACGGCGCCGGCGGAGGCGGCAGTGGCGGCGAGCGTCGTGAGTAACCAGCCCCTGGCGACGGCGTTGTATGTGGGGGATTTGGAGATGAATGTCTTAGAAGCGGATCTCTATGACCTGTTCAGTCAGATCGGCCCGGTTGTGTCTGTTCATGTTTTGCAGGGATGCTAGCACCAGGATGTCGCTTGGTTATGCGTTTGTAAACTTCAGCAATCCTGTTGATGGTATTGTTCTTCATTCATGTGGAAATGTACTTTTTCTAATTGTATTCTAGCATGAAGTCGTTGTCTTGGTTTCGGAATCGCAAATCATGTTGATGGTATTATTCCCAATGTTTTTGTCTCTCTTTATTGCATTTGAGCATGAAATTGTTTTACTTGTTAGCCTGTGCTTTATTGTCATGTTTTTTAAATCAATTTTGACAATGCTGTTGATGATATTGTTCTTAATGTTTTCAGAATGTTGTTTCTTTGGTTGCATTTCAGCATGACACTGTTTGTTTGTTTAATCTATCACTAATTATGACGTGTTTGGAATTAACCTTGGAAATTGTGTTGATGTTAGTGTTCTTAATGTTTGTTGAAATGGAATGCGTTCTAGCATAGTGTATTTGTTCATTGTATATATGGTTAATTGTGATGTTTTTTTGGGATCAAACTTCGCCAATCCTGGTGATGGCATTGATAGTATTGTGTGTAGAAACGCTTCTTCTTTGATTGCATTTTTGGTCTGGAATTGTAACCTTATGCTTAATTATGATGTGTTTGCAATCAACTTTGGCAATTCTGTTTATCTTATTGTTCTTAATTTTTGTCAAAATGCCTTTTATCTGATTACATTTTACCATGATATATGTTTTTTTTTTTATCTTGACCCAAATTGTGATATTTTTGGAATCAACTTTGGCAATCCTGTTAACAATATTGTTCCTAATGTTTTTGAAAATATTCTTTCTTTTGGTTTCATTTTTGTTATGAAATTGTTTGGTTGTTTACCTTTGCCTTATTGTACATGTTTGTAATCTTTTGTGTTAGAATTTATGGGAAGTTTTGAAATAACTATTTGTTCCTGCTTGTCAGATTGAGGTTCCACAATGTATCATTTGCAGTTCTCATTTTTCTGAAAATCTTGTTTGTTTTTTTGTTATTTAAGAA
This sequence comes from Dioscorea cayenensis subsp. rotundata, assembly GCF_009730915.1. Lineage (NCBI taxonomy): Eukaryota > Viridiplantae > Streptophyta > Magnoliopsida > Dioscoreales > Dioscoreaceae > Dioscorea > Dioscorea cayenensis. The sequence goes on from NC_052486.1 coordinate 3,585,284, forward strand.
ACAAGAAGGAAAAAGTTTAAGGTTTGATCATGAAGTGTTTAAAGGCCTGGTTTATAGAGAAATTTGATGATGATGCCTTGTTAAAATCTCACTCCTTTTTAAATTTGATATTCAGTTGGCAGGTGAATGTGAGTCACTGTATTTAACATGCATCTTGCATGAGAAACTAAATATTTATTATATATCGCATCATATTTACTTTACTATTTATGTGATCAACAGCGACAAGAGCATTGGAAATTCTGAACTATACTCCCATTAATAATCAAAGCTCAATTCGGATCATGTATTCAAACCGTGATCCTAGTGGCCGTAGAAGTGGGGCAGCTAATATTTTTATTAAGGTATCACAGATTGTTGTTTTCAATGTATTCTGCTGTGCTTCAATCTAGTTTCTGAAAGCTGCTGTCCCAACAGCTTTTTTCACATTGAGTGCATGTATGCTGACCTATTTTATCCTTGCTATGCAATTTACAGAATCTGGACAAATCAATTGATAACAAAACTCTGTTTGATACGTTTTCTGTATTCGGTAACATTCTTACTTGCAAAGTCGCTACAGATTCATCTGGTCAGTCAAAAGGTTATGGTTTTGTTCAATATGAAGAAGAGGAGGCAGCCCAAAATGCAATAGAGAGGCTTAATGGCATGCTTTTGAATGATAAGAAGGTTTATGTTGGACCATTCCTTCGAAAGCAGGAAAGAGAGGGTGTTGTAGACAATGCAAAGTTTAATAATGTATTTGTGAAGAATCTCTCAGAATATACTACAGAAGATGATCTTAAAATGATTTTTGGTCAATACGGAGAAATCACAAGCGCTGTTGTAATGAAGGAGGGGGATGGAAAATCCAAGTGCTTTGGGTTTGTCAATTTTGATAATCCTGATGATGCTGCTCAAGCTGTGCAGGAACTTAATGGGAAGAAATTTGATGACAAGGAATGGTTCGTTGGAAAAGCACTGAAGAAATCTGAGAGAGAGACAGAACTGAAAGGGCAATTAGATCAGAATACAATTGAGGTGGTAGATAAATATCAAGGTCTTAACTTGTACTTGAAGAACTTGGATGATAGTATTGGGGATTCCACACTTAAGGAGTTGTTCTCAGATTTTGGCACAGTTACTTCTTGCAAGGTTCTTTTCAATTGATTGGTGTCAATCTTGTATATGAAGTCTATGCACATGGTTCTTAAATATTTCTGTTTGGCTAAATAATTGACAAATTTATCAGGTTATGCGGGACCCTAATGGCAAAAGTAAAGGAACTGGATTTGTTTCTTTCTCATCTCCGGAGGAAGCTTCTCGAGCTGTAAGTTTATTGCATTTGTGCATAAAATATAATTATCAACTAACACTCACTATTTCTTTACTATATAGCTTGCACAAATGCAAGGGAAACAGATAGGCGGGAAATTTCTTTACGTTGCTCTTGCACAGCGCAAAGAAGATAGGAGAGCTATGCTGCAGGTAGTTTGACATATGAAATTCTGTTCTTGTTTAGTAATTTTGACAGGTGTTTCTTTCCTCGATAAAATAATATGAGCATGAAATGGTGCAATTTTTTTTTCTTGTGCATGCAAAATTCTCTGGGCTTGAAAAGATTTGGTTTCCAGACATAGTTAATTATTGCTTTAAACATGTTTCAAAGGGTTTGCTTGTAGGGTATCCATCAGTCCCTTTTTAATAGTTTTACATCATCTTAACTTGTATATTCTGATATCTAACAGCTAATTTTGTTTTCTTCCATCATTCTTTGTCTTATTTCCATGAATGATCATTTACAGCTGATAAGGACTTTGGTAGTGATTCTTAAGGTTTTGTTTCAGACTTCTTTTTTGGAAAATTATCCTTTAGGCCTTGAACAAAGACTAGAAACTCATGCGTGTTTACCTTTTACCCAAGATTGCCGTTATTTGTTTGTCATTCAGTCATGTGTGCTTGCATTTTTTGAAATAACAATCAGACAGCTTATTATACAGTAGTTTATGATTATTCACTTTCAATACTCTTATTATCGTTCATTATCAAATCAGAAACTTGTGAGAAAGCCAAAATTAAATTTCGAATCCATGTAAGGTGAAGATAAATGTATCACCCATCACTATTTTTGTGCCATCTTATTTTTGCACAATAGTTCCTTGTTCATATGTTCTCTTGAAAGCCGTGGTGGAAGTTGATATTTTAGCCATCCACTACCTAACCTTCCTTCTCTTACCAATTTTTGTCTGCTCATTATTTGCTACTTCTGTGCCGTTTTACCACATATTTGTAGTGTTGTGGCTTATATTTTCTTTTCTAGATATGGTATAGGAACCTAATCTAGGAAAATCTATCCTCTGAGTATCTCGGCCTTCTTGTGGTGGGTGATGCTATGGAGGAATACATTATTGATCTAAAATGGGTTTACTGATGGTATGGTAGATCAAGGCTTCAATATGTAGGTGTTTTTCAATTCATTAGTTTATATACATTAAATAAGTAAATGAATTTCTGTGCTGATAAGCTCAAACTGCTAGTTGAGATAATAAATCCAGTTGCATATCTACATATATATGTTTGCCAATTCTGCTGGAGTTTAGTCTCATGGGCACATGCTTTTTTAACAATCTTTTCAACCAGTCTTCCTTTGTTTACTTTAATCAAATGCCTTGGTTGTAGTCTGAGATTAAGTCATGCCATGGTCAGCACTTATTATTCAAGTTAGATTGTTCACTTTCACTGGTTATCGCTATTAACCTCTTTTTCAATTTTTTTTTTCAGTCCCAATTTTCTCAGATGCACCCTGTTGCTGTGCCACCTCCTGTTACTTCTGGCATGCTTATATATCCACCTGGGGCTCCTGGTCTTGGGCAGCAACATTTTTTTGGCCAAGGCCCTCGTGTTCCTTATCAGGTAATCTATAATTAGTGCTTGGGATGAGTTCTAGTTCTTAGACAAGTATGTTATGAGTAACTGTGACATGCAACCTTGGCGTAGTTGACAATGCTTGCTGTGAACAATTTTATTGACAATTTTAGTTCTTTGGTCCATTCTCATTGCTATATTAGAATTTTGGCGTAGCTTGCAGCTAGGGTTGTAGATGGGTCAAACTTGATTGCGCTGGGCCTAGCTCGAACTCAAGCTCGGGAGCTCGAAATTAGCTTAAGAAAACTTGCCCGACCTCAGCTTGGTTTTAAGTTTGAAAGCTCAAGTTTGGCTTGATTTAGCTCAAAATTAAAATTGAATATACTTATTTTTGAGGATTCAAATTTTAGTGGATTTAATTTGAAACTAAAACATCATTTATAGATTTGTTTTTAAAGTTAAATAATAAAAATTATATTATGTTTTCTATAAAATAATAATTATAAAATATTATTTTTTATTATTAATATATAAAAATTATAATATATTTTTATATATTTGAGCTATCGAGCTAAGTTCGATTGAGGCCCGACTCAGCTCAAGCTCAGCTTCTGAGCTAAGCCTGAGCTTTTATTTACCAAGCTTGAGCTGCTCAAGAACAGCTTGATCAATTGACAGTCCTACTTGCAACATGCAATAATAATTTGTTTTGATCTGAGATTGGTGCTTGAAAACATGTTATACCTTCATTTGTGTGCATGTCTGTTTCTTTGTGTGTGGGCCTTTTTCTTTGATGCTTTCTTTTTATAAATCTACCACCCTTATTGCATCCTATTCTAATTCTCTTCAAGATCTATCCAAACTTAGCCTATTAATGACTGTACCAAAATTTCTTTGAAGTATGAAATGGAAAAAAAGGCTGTAGTTGGACTCGGAAAACAGATGCTAAGAATAAAAGACTTCAATAGTTTGAGCTTGCAGACAAATTGTTTTTGAGATTAGAGAATGGGTTGCAGTTTTTGTATTTCATTTTCATTTTTTGTCTATAATTTATCCATTAAGCTGATCTCCGATATTTCCGAGGGAGCCTTCTAACGGGGATGGACCATGTCGATACACGGTTCAAACCATTACTTCACTTTCTTTTTATTACTCAGCAGCTTTTTGTTGGATCTTTGAATAATTTTTGAGCTATCTTTTTATGCCAGGCTGGATATGGTTACCAGGAGCAACCTTTTCCTGGGTCTGCTCCTATGCCCGGTTTCTTTTCACCAATGGGTCTGCCAGTTCGACAGGGTCAACGCACAGGTGGTCGGCGTGCTGGTGGAGGACACACCCGACACACTCAGCAGCACATGCCACTGATTCAGCCACAGGCAAGAAATCATCTTAGAATTCTTTTATAATAGTTTTCTTTAGCACACAAGTGCCTTCCATGTTCAAATTTGCCACTTTTTAAGTCTTCTGTATCCTTCTCAGATTTTCCAACTGTTCAGACATTTTTACATTCATCAACCTTCTTTCCAACATTTAACTCAAAATTTTACCTATGCAGATGCTTACAAGGGGAGGCCATGGATATCGCCACCCTACTAGGCGCAATCCATCTGATGGCCCTATGCGTGGTTTCGCTGGAGGAATGAGATCAGTGCACAACATTGTTGGAGGTCTACCAATTCATAATGGTGGAATGCCACCATCTATTCCTGTTGGTGCACTGACTCCATTGCTCGCGAATGCCAGCCCTGAACAGCAAAGAACAGTGGGTTCTTCTTACTTTTGCACTCTCATCTCACACCTAAATGAGCCGCTAACTTGATTATCGCCCTTTTTTTTTTATTCAGATACTCGGTGAGAACTTATACCCATTTGTCGACTATCTGGAGCACAACCACGCTGCGAAAGTGACTGGAATGCTTCTGGAGATGGACCAGGTCGAAATCCTACATCTGCTCGAGTCCCCAGAGGTCTTGAAAGCTAAAGTTTCTGAAGCTATGGAAATCCTCAGAAATGTCAGACAACAGCAACAGACTAGTTCGCCTGCCGATCAGTTCGCCGCTGTCACTGAATGAGGGCATTGTTTCTTGAGCTGTTGCTTTCTAATCCTTTAATCAGCCTTATTATATTGCATGTGATTCATGCTTCGCATTATACATAATAATTTGGTACATTTGGAACTTGAAAACTAGTTTGCTGATTATAAATATTCTGCTCTAAATTTAGCTATTGCTGCTTTAAATTTCTTAAGTTCAGGTTTAAAAAAATAGAAGAGAAAATTCAGGCTCTAAAACCAAATATTTGTGAGAGACTGGGGAGGGTGCAGGGGTCCTTGTAAATATAATTATATTTTTTATTTAGTTTGTTGAATGCAATGAGAGTTCTGTATTTGCAGGGCAGAAAGAAGCTTATAAAAATATATGTACATAATATAAATTTAATAAATGGATAAAAGATAACTTTGATGGTTAAACACTGTTTAATCTGATTATGTGTTTGAAAATTTTTAGTTGGTCTTCTCAAACGAGTGACCAAAATTTGTCTTGGAAAACTTCGGACTGCTAATTTTTTACGGCCAATAATTTATTAAATAATTGTACGCATTTAAACTATAATTAATGACAATTCTTCCAAGTAAGCAAAGATTAAGTAAGAATAATAGTAAATCATACACACACACACTATATATATATATATATGCGCATTTTACTATCAAATCCACATTCATCAACTATACTGAAAACCATGAAGATACTTATACTTGTTGCAAATGTAACTTGAAAATCACCATAAAACAAGTTATAGATCAATATGAAAAAGAGCTCATACATCAAGCACTTCATTTCTAACACATAATGTAATGCCATTCACTCCAGTTTCAACACATGAGGCTGCACAAGTATGATTCACACAAACTGAATTGATATGAATCAGTCCGATCGGTAATCAATCATTTCTCCTCGGAAAGCCGAAAATGGCTAATGACATCACAGGAATGACAGACGTAATTTCGACAATAATTCATCACATCTTCGCCTTGTACGGTCATTGTCCCAGGTCAACCTATGAGATATACAGTACACCGCCTATCACCGGCATTTTGATTAAAAACAGATATATATAGAAAATAAATGCTTCACAAGTTTGCATACCTCAAGTGGTTTTTCATATGCAAAGAGCACCAAGATCTGGTTGGGTTTTAGTTCCGCTTTCTGGTACTTCAATGGCCTCTTTCCGCCGACCACTCTTTCTTTCTTTTCTGTCCCTATTTGAAGTCCATTTCGTGTTGCTGATCAAGCACAGAAACCAGAGTTCAAGAACATTTTACTTTGTTGAAATTTTTGGGTACTATCATGTCATTAAAATCATGACAATGTGGTTTTATAGCATTATCATCAGCAACATATTTTATGTAATCCCAAAATGCATATATCAAACAGACTAATGAAGACAAGAGAGTAATTAAAATATGAGATTAATCAATATCGATCAATGCAAGTATATGTTACGGCAACAGAAATGTTATTTAATTGATTGGAATTAGACGATAAGAAATAATCAGGAAAAAGCACCTGATAGTTACTGCAGAAGTCCTTCCAACACCTGAACCACAACAAGCCTTGTACTTCTTCTTTGACCCACAAGAACATTGCTTATTTCTTGATATTTTCTTGAAGAGGAAAAATAAATAAAAATGAGTGTCTATAGCACAGTGACACATAATTAAGCTTGTATCCATCATAAATACCTTATCAACAACTTGAACTTTTTGTTCCTTAACTGATTGAGTGTCACTATCTGATGAATTTTGTGCTGTTGTTACATTTTCAGACGGCACCTCTAGTTGCTCAGAGTTCATAATTTGATTGGCTCCTGGGTAATCTCAAACCTTTAAGCATGAAGGAATATCATTCATCAAAAGGGGACAATAAAATCAATCTCGGTACACGGTATTGCACAAGCCAACTAAATCATGGTATTACAAAAATTGGGATACAAATGTAGAATGATAGAAAGAAGAATAATACAAGGTATTAGTACAGGCGATTCTCCACATCTTAAGACTGTATCCATTTCATAAATTTCTCTGCGCAGATGCTGTTTTTAATCATATGCTCAATCAACATTGTGTAACCATCAAAAGTTTTATACCTGATTTGAAGAACATAGTTCTAACAAACTTCATTCACTTAATTAGTGCATGGTAAGAGATTTTACCTGTATTATATCTTGAATATACAAGTTGTATGACAAAAATGTAGAACTTAAAATAAAACGATACACCTGAACTTAGATCATATGTATATTTTTGAAGGGCATTCTTGGCAAACATGATCAGAGGCCTAGTATGAGGTACGTGGAGTTTGTTAGGAGAAACTAATAACATCTAGTTTAAATAATGGATAATGGTACAAATATGGTTGTGAATATGTTTATGAAGTTCATCTTTGTGACCAAAAATGTCATGAGATAGAAAATTACCATTAGAAATATTATTTTCAGAGGAAATGTCTTCGTCACCATTCTCACTTTCTTTCATTTCTTGTTCTGCTATCAAATACTCAATTGCAGCATCAGCATCCCCACCTACTTCTTGTAAAACCTGTGATACAATTAAATGCGTTGGATGGAAGAAAATAACATAAACCTTTTTGCAAGAATACCTCTTACCTGCTCAGCTTTATCAAAATTTTCACATCCTGTACCGGCCATTACCATCTTGACAGATCCAATGTCCGAGACAAATTTATGACTTGCACCTTTTGGCGGGCATGTTGCCACTTTCTTGTTATGGCTGGGGACAGAAATATCAGTATCCGCCTATCATAAGGATCATAGTAGAACAGATCAAATCCTATTTACAGCTAGGATTTTACACTAAGTTATATAATGGAAACTTTCTTTTAATGCAATTTTAAAGCATAATGATTATGTATAAATAGAAACCTTAATGATGATCTGTCTAGCTGGTCCTTCACAAGAATCTTCACGTAGCCGGACACTATTATAGTGCTCACCATCATGATAAGATCTGTACATAATATAATGACTCAAAACACATAATGACAGACTATCAAGCATTTCGAACAATGAACTCTCAGCAGTCAGTTAAGCCGTTTATTGGAATTGTATTAGGAAAAACTAATTATAAAGTATCACAAAGTCAGTATGAGAAAACTAATTATAAAGAAATGAGTAGAACAGACCCTTATAATAGAATTGCCTAAATTTCAAGTTTGACTTCCCTAAAGTGTTGTAACAACCGACATTTTCCTTATGAACAATGAAGACTTACAAATGAATCATTCTCGCTTCTTGACCTTGAAAATTCCTTATGTACCATCGGGGGGACATAGCCTGCATGGAAAATACTTTCAGTTTTATAAGGTTCTCAAAGTTAGTCCATTTTGTCTATGGGTACAAGTCAATCACAAGTGAGTTTAAGGTGGAACTGGCGGTTTAGTGGATCAAGTTATGCAAAATGCAAGAGGGATTGAGAAAAAGATGATATCCAATTTCATGCCACATGTCCTTGAATTGCAAATATATAAGTTATGGCAAATGAATGTGAGAAGAGTTGCACAATTTCAAGCATCAAGAAAATCACAGCATGGTACCTCACTAACACTCATTGTACACTCTCAAAACTAGAGAATGCGTTTGCTACAAAATTGGATGAATTTATGTGATGAACTTCAGTTATTATTGTTTGTATATTAAGCTAAAATCACCTCAATTAACAGTTTCGTGCACAATCATACCAGTTAAAAACTTAATTCCATCTTAGCGCTAAAAACTGGACTGTGGCTAGCACTTAAATCATCTTAGCAGTTGAATTCATATGCTGTTTAAAACAATTTTAGAATTATAAATTCGATAAAAGCTTATTAGAAAGATAAACTTACTCTATGAATGCAGATATTCACTCTGGTAACAAGACATGCTGCTTGCAACTCCATATGTCCTGCCCATGTACCATCCTTTTCCATGGACTGACAGTATTCATCAAAGGGGACATCATCCTCGATGAATGGTTCAAACTCCTCACGATGATTCTGTATGGTACAGTCAGTGACAGCAAATTATCAGCTTACTTGATCATATCAAGAATAAATGAAAGGATGAACATGCACCCGAAAAAATTCTAGATGTGGAGAGCTTGCAACAAAAATCATATTGATGCCCAACTTGAAGATAACCATACCAATATATATTGCACCACCATATGACGATATTTTGTATGTTCCTCTTCATTTCCTTCAAGCTGATCAGCTAGAGCTCTGCAAAAGATAAAACAAAGAATCATAATCAAGATTGATTCAAATAAAATAAACATAGGCATGAAAAAAAAATTCTCTTTTACTTACAAACCTGAAGAAACAATTGCCATCTGCTGTGATTTGAACAATTTTTAAACCTAACGCGTCTAGTTGAGACCGGAAGTGTGATAAATCAGCTTCCTTTCCTTGCTTCTTTACCTAAACAGCAATGGAATCTTTAATTGAGGATCGAACACTAAGTGGACAGTATTCTCATACTGTATATTTAATTAAAACATTATGGGAAGGCTCTAATAAACAATGGAACCCAAGAACTTAACAAGAAAAAGATGGGATCAGGACTGGCTTTTCACAAACTAAACACAAGCACGCCAGATATTTGAACATATGTTTAAGATCCATATGGATGGCATCATCTGGGAGTTGCATCTTGGATTAAACAAGATATCAGTTTGCTTCAAAGTGTCATGGTAGACGAGTGTCATGGTAGACAAAAGCTGGATAGAAGCAAAATAAACTTACAAATTTCAAACAACCACACATGAAGTTGGGAGCCCTCCAACATTTTTCTTCATTCACTTGTGGATGCTAATAATCAGTCCTCAAGTTACAAATAAGAAGCCAAAAAAGGCACTAACATTAACCAACATGATATGTTAATTTTTCCAGCCTAAATCCATCTACTTAACAAGCCTCAATTGATCTCCCAAGGATGTGCTCGTGTTGAAAGAAAATCTAAGCTACAATCAATCTTCATGTTTTCCGTTTCCAAAATCTCATCTTTTGAAAAGAAAACAAAATAAATACTACAAATCTAACCAAACACAAGACAACAACTGTCCCTCTCCAATTCCTTCTCTTATCTTCACTCCTACATCTTCCCTCAGACACTCAAATAAAAAAAAACCTAATTTTTTTTCTCAATCCAAAGACACAATTCTCCCAATCCAAAGATAGTTCATTGAAATTAACACAATCAATCACAAAAACAGAAATCAAATCAAAACAGCAGCTCAATCTCATCAGAGAGAGAGAGAGAGAGAGAGAGATGAAGGCTTACAGCGGCATGGGATTGCTTCCTCTTGGGCTGGGGCTTCTTGTGCTTGGCCTGAACCATGGCTTGCTTCTTGAGCTTTCAAGTTATCAAGACATGCAAACGGAAAACACTGTGATCAATTCTTGGCTTTGTATCACATCTAATTTCTTTTCTAAATATATAATCCACTATTAAAAATTATTATTTTTATTTTTTATTATATATATATATATATATAATATAATATAATATATAATATAGTGTGTGAGAAAAAGAAAGAGGGAGAGAGAAGCATAGATTGGTCCTTTAATTTTTTTTTAAAAAAATCTATTTTAAATTATTTTGCAGATAATTTTTTCTCCGGAGGCCACCAAATTATGAATTAGTTTAACTAATCAAAATTAGAATTTTTTTTCTAGTTTTGTGATAATTTTTTATTTATATTATTTTTTAAAAATAATCTATGTTTAAAAAAACGGATATTTATTATAAATAAATAAAGTTTAGGGTGTATGCAATCTAACATCTATCTATATATATTAAAGCAGAAGACAAAAGTATGGCGTGTCAAGCTCTCATAAAAACTTAAATAAAATATTTCAAATAGATTATTTTTTTTCATGATAATGGAACTTATCCTTTTATTTATCCTATATCACATATCAAATTCTAAAATTAATAATAATAAATATCCTATTTTATCTAAATTTAAATATTAGAGATTTATTCAAAAATCTTGTGGAAAGACAAGCAAGCTCAGGGATGTTGTGCTTCAAGATCTAGAGTATGCTTTACTTATATATATTTGTTGAAAAAAATATTTATATGCATAATTATAGTCTCATAATCATATTTATTATGTCAAGAAATTTTTTTTATATATTAGTATATATTCTTATTTGCTTATACTATTGTATATAAGTTTTGTTGTGTATTTTTCTTTTTTTTTATAGGAAAAAACAAGCTTGCGTGTACTTTGTTGGATAATTTTGTAAATGAGATTAATGGTTGTCTAGAAGCCGAAGAATTAGAACCTCTTATTTGAAAAATAAGGTTTGTGTAAAGCAAATTAGTTTTGGTTATTAAATAATAATTTTTCATATCTAACATTTTTATAATTGATTTTATTCCAACAAATAATATTTCAGGACTATGTTGACATTGTTGAGCTGAAGGTAATTTTTATGATATCACCTTATTTTATGATAATTTTGTATTAAATTTATGACTTAATAAAATTTGATTGATGTGCATAATTGTATTCGATAATGAGACAAAATCGTTATAAAGCAATCAACAAGATGAAAAAAATTGAAGCAGGAAAAAACTAATTTGTAATAAATAATTTTAGCAATGGAGTCTCCTATAAAATGACTTTATTTGTGTTTTATGCCATTTCAATTTGTTAAATTTATGATTATCATTTATTTTTAATGAAGGCAATATAGTTTATTTATATCATTTGTTATGAATATTAATATTACCATGCACCATTGATATGCATATCAATGATTTCATAAAGCCATAAATGGAGTGGTAAAGAAACTTCCTTGATTCCCCTGTGATTCCAAATGTTCATTATGGATCAGGCATACCACATAATAGAAGTGTGATAGTACAAGCTTCGCGACCATCGATCCTGAAAAAGAACAAGAAGCCTATCATCATTCACACTAAAGCGAAAATGGAAATAAATACGGGCGAGAGAGCGCCAACAGTTAACAAAATAGGAGCATAGTAGGGGGAAAGGCCCTAGCTAGCTCAAAAAGTACAAGTCTGAACAACACACAACAAACAAAGATAGAATAGAAGAACAAATACAAAATACACAAAAGTATGTCATGGGTCTATGAAGCCGGAGGAAATCCTCAATGGAAAAATAATTTATCCCAACCATCATGTGAAATGAGCTCCAACACTCTGCCATCTAAACACCCAAAGTGCTCAAAAGCTCCTCAATCGATTTTTCTCACCGTGCCGAACACCTTGCGTGATAAGAGAGTGCATAACGTGTTTTGTGTTCTTCTTTAGAAAAACCCTTGGTTCTTGCACGGAGGAGTAGGTTCCCTCCCCAGCCCTCTTGAAGCAAAATCTCTTTGATGGGCACTCCTGCACAAGCGAAAGTGGAGATCATTCAACCAACTCCCCATAGCAAAGAAAGCACCAAAAGAATGATTCAAGACAAATCCCAGTTGCTACAGTAGATCTGACATTCAAGAACTTTGTTTCTGTGAAAAGTAGCCAAAATTCTACAAATCGAAGGATCTTGGATAATCATTACGTCACTCATTCAAACAACCATCCAAGAAAACTTCACCTAATAAAGCATGAAAAAGCTCAAAGTTTTGAGTGAAAGAACAAACCTTCAACCAAGAGTAAGATGAGCAGCGTATAATGGTTGTATCCGTCAAAAGCTTGTCGCTCAAACTCCACTTTATGTCACTAAAATGGAGAAGATAGAGAAGAGCAAACTAGAGCATGTCAAGGACGGTGGAGAGGAGGGAGAAAAGGGTAGAAGAGTGGAGAAGATGAATGAATAGCGTGCCGTCCTAAGTCCTTAAGAATTTCTTTACTGGTGAATGAGCCATCATCCTTGCGCTGCAAGGATGGTCCTCAAGACTCATCGGATGAGTCTCGGGAGGGGCATCCTGCGCCTAAGGATGGTCTCCTCGGGATTTTCCTCGGGACGCATTTATCTCCACGAAAGGTAAACTTTGTTTATGATTAAAACCATGAAAAATAAAGCTGGTGACATCGACAAAACACTCAAAATATCATCAAGATTACATCAAAAACAAGAATTACTCAAAGACCACATGACAAATATGAGAATATGAAGGCTATTGAAGAAGAAAAAAGATGAAAAAACATTACATACAACCAAAACCAATACCAAAAGTACAAGTTAAACACACAACACAAATGAGAAAAAATAATACGAGAATGAAACGAACTTGGTCAGCCCCAAGAAGTGCTTGTTTAACATCGTTAGCTCGACGCATTACCTCAAACGACCATGGTGGAACAAATGGATGTAGTTACCGAGTCTTGGAGTTGTAAGGTTGCCACTTGGAAAATTCAATGAAAGACGAGAAAAACTTTAAATTTCCAGTTTCCAAAGAATAAATGATCAATCCTTATCCGGGTAATGTGGACAACTTTTCTCCACCTTTTGTTTCGCCTCGACGCCTCCAAATCTTCTTAACACCCTTAATTTTCTTGCCATTGAGTGGTGAATTACCCCGACTTGATTAATTTGCCATGTTGGTAGAGGTGTAAGTTCTTCCTGCATCTTGGCACCTGAACTCATCCAAGTACCTCATCCAAAGGGTTTAAGTCAAGCACCTCCACACAATCGAAATAATCCTACCGCAGTATCGCCAAGTACTGTCATCAAGTGATCATGTGTGCTTGGTCTGTGTGACAGGAAGACCACTCGTCATCTCCGACCCCTCAAGGTCATCTTGTGTCTCTTTAACATCAATTAGAGCAATCTAAGTGCAAGGAGCGGTCCAAGGATCGGGGAACCTCAACATTTAGAATCATGAAATCTACGGTGAATGATGAGTTTGTCAACTCTAACAAGGGACATCTTCGACTACCCTCGAGGCCTTCGCGATCGATCTATCGCCAGTTTAACGTCATTCTCAGAGAACTTAGGTCTTCTAATCCTAGTTTCAACGTTGTATGGCATTACATTTATGCTAGCCCTAACCTGCAGAGCATGCCCGTCATTCTTCTCACCAAGGCACATAAGGAATTACAACTACCCTGATCCTTTAACTTTGTGGCAGCTCTTTATCTAGAATAGCCGGAAGGGCTCCCAAAGTAGTGCAACCTGTACCGACCTCTAACTTCTTTATTAGTGAGCGCCCTTCAAAAACTTGGCATACTTTTGGCGTTGAAGCTAGTGCTCAATGATTGGAATATTTTATGCAGCTGTTTGAAGATATTGAGGAATTTCTTGAATTGGGCCTCATCCTTATCTTGTTTGAGTCTCGAGAAGTACGGTATCATCGGGTTTGTATTCGCATCTTTTGAAATGTTAGGATTGGGGGAATTCTCTACCAAGCTTCCTCCGTTGTCCTTGCTTGTATGTTCATCCAAATTAGGGTCTTCCTGGACACATCCCATCATCATACTGGGATCTCTTTTTCTCCTTTGCTTCCAACTGCCTCCCACTTCAAAGTAATGTACTTTTTGTAATTGTTCCCTGGTTGCATTCGGTGTTGTTCTCAAGAAACTCCCCGAGGATTGTTCGCCTTTTTGTCCACGAGCAAGCCGTCTCCACTTGGTTCTCGAGGTTGATGACTTGAACATTTTTCGTAAGATGGCAATCGAATTCATCAAGTTTCTTTTTATTCTCAAGGATGTAAACGCGCTCGCATTGCTACGAATTCCACAATATATCCTCCGTGAGAGTTTTCTTCTCTTGTGGAGGAGGGGCATGGTATTGCTTCCTTGAAATGGTGGAGGCTTGTACCGAGATTGGCCTTGATTCCAAGAGGGATTCGACAGCCTCTCCAACCATAATTGTAAGTGTTACCAAATTGGTTCCCTGGTCCTCGTGGTCCATCCCCAACATAATCAATTGTTTCTACAAGAGGTGATGGGGCAACAAAAATAGATATTAGATGTTGCATGCCCAAAATTTCACAAGTGCGTCGGGTTACAACAAAACGGGCCTTTGAACCCGAATCGACCCCCAACCTCAGCCGGTCAATTATTCATGTTGTGGCATCAAGGTTGAATTCTCGTCAGAGCGCTGTCGTCATCAATCTTCGCAGCCCAATGCCGTGGACTGTCACTGCAGCGCCAAATTTCATGTGCCTTGGAGGCTTCGCCGCGCTCCAATGACACCTTCCGCTGGCCGGACATATTCTCACCACCGGCCTCTTCAGAAGCTTGCTTAAAGAACCACCGCCGTTGTAATTTCAATAGTTTCTAGTAGCATAGCTTAACCTGCTACATAACATTCGATTTCTATCCACGCAGTGGAAGCCGTGATGAGGATGTACATAAAGAAGGTCCTTGGAATTTATTCATGGCTTCAACAGTGTCTCATCATCACCGGCCTTTAAAGACGATATCTCCTCGCTCCTAATCTGTAGCCTTGCTTGGAGGAAAAATATCGGCCAGGAACTCTCGACCATTTCCTTCCAAGTTGGTGATGGACCCGTAGCTAAGGATGGGAGCCATATCCAGACAAGTTGTACCTCTCGTTTAACGGAACAACCTAAGTGTGATGGCATCATCTCGACACCGAATTGATTCGAAAGTGGAGCAAATCAAGGAACCGAAAGCAAGATGGGCATAAGCTGAA